>NW_026087555.1:3776494-3858235 GCF_022539395.1 Myiozetetes cayanensis
CAGGTGCAGCACTAGTGCTCCAATATCACCATACAGTATTAACTGTTAACTATTAACTCCCTCCATTGTTGCCGTGTTTCCCTTTGTCCTGTCAATTACTAATGATACCTTCTTGTTCTAACATTGAGTAAGTTCAGTAGCAATTGAAAAATGAGAATGAAAAAAGCCTTATCTCTGAACACATGCAGAATTAACTGAATCAAATTATTTTAATTTGAGGACAGGCTCTGAAGAGGTAGTTTTACACGCAAATGCTACTGGAACACTGTGCTCAAAATCTGGTCAAGTCTGCCAGTGAAAGTATGCTTTCACAAATATGTATTTCTGTGTACTGGCAGTCACAGGTTGTACTTCTGTGAAAGGAACTACTGATGTGAACTTTCCTCAGAAAAAACTTGTGATTTTTTTGGTGACAAGACTTTATTTAAAAATCAGTGGTTGAAGACAACTTTCCCTTCTCACTGAAGTGTCAACAAAGCTTATCAGCAAGCTATCCTAATGTTACCACACTTCTGAAAGGATGAACTACCAGACTAGATATGAGACACTTACATATTGCATGTCCAACAGATGGAGACGTGATAACATCATCAATTTTTATCCTGTCAACCACTAAACTATTAGTTCAGTTATGCATTTGTAAGCAGTATAAAAATATTAGTGAGAGATAAACTTCCCCACCTACAGGAGTATCATCTGTAATCACACATCTTTCCACAGAAAATACCAGGACAACTATCCCTCAAATAGCAAGAAGACCAGTTTTTAAGTATTAAAATGATGCTGGAGCACAATTAATCAAGGTCAACTCATTAGAAGCACTGAACTTCATAAAAACTTCTTAACTGGTCTACATAATGGCAAGTGTAGCACAAGTGCATCAGCTATCTCCATTCTCTTTTTATCAGTACAGAAATTACATCAAAGTTATTCAATGGGGCCGAGTACCTGAAGGAGAAGGCTGTCCTTTTACTACGCCGTTTTTAGTCTTTTCTTCAGAATTCATTACTTCTTTGTAGATAAGTTCTGGAAGAGAGAATTGTAAGAGTTACAAACAGGGACCAGCACCTGTGACCAGGAAAAAAGCAACTATCACACAGTGTTGTAGCCCTCCCAAGAGCACCCTAGGTCTGCCTTACCTTGTCTTCACAAATCTGATTGCTCTACTTGCCTAAGACTTCCATTCCCCTCCTCTTCTCATCTCTTTTTGGAGTTGAATTGAGATAAATGGGATTAAACTAGAGCACATGAATTGTTTAATGCTGCACTATCCATAAATGAAGTAGTACAATAACACAACACTTTTTACTGTGGCTAAAATTCTGATGCATCGTCCCACTGAACAGTTGTCTGTTCTTCAGACGATATCCTTAGATTTCAGTGAAGCACTGGAATCTGTGCCTCCTGTGTTAACATTAACTTGTGTAGATAATGATAGTCCTCAGGACATGCCTTATATTTTTGCTATCAAAGCACCAGTTTGTAGGGCTAATGTCAATTCTTTATGTCTGAGGAATTCTAATTTTAACACAGGCACACTAGGCAGTGGGATGTGGCATTTTGCTACTGAAATACCCCTTCCCATGCCTTTACTGCAATTACCTTTCCATTCCTCGATTGTATGTTCCCTTTCATCCAGCTGCTTATCATATATTTGTGGAGGAGGCTGCAGGAAAGAAACAAAGTTGTTTAGTCAATTGTCTCTTATATTGGAAATAATTAGGAGTAATTACTTAATTAAAGATAATTTCTCTTCTCCCTCTTTGTAATCCATCCTGTACACACAAAAACACATGAAACACCTCTGAATATTAAAGGGATTAACACTTCTGGAATCCAACTCTTTTTGTAGAAGAAATCAATATACTTCTCTGTTTTCCTCTTTTAAATAAGAGGCATAGTTGCAGTTGAAATAAAACTGCTACTGTGGCTGTACTGAGCCCAGAAACTCAACACACTGACTGTGTGCAGCAGTAGAAAAGTATTGTCAGAATACCAAGCAAATACCAATCTTGATTAATTAGTAGTACCATTACTATATTAACTTTTAAGTTGCTCTTTAGATTCACTTCTATACAAACCTCTCAGAGTAACTCTAATTTTGAATTAGATCTCCCTGCCACGGTTTCTGACCCACGTTCCAAATTCCCAAGCTTTCCAGTATATGTATTTTAATTAACTTTGCTTTGGACAGAAAGGTGTTTTTTTTTGTTTTTTGTTTGTTTGTTTTTAGTTGATGGGAATGTCAGAGAACTGGCAGATCCTGGAACTTACAGTCATATTGACACAAAGGCATCTAGAGTTTCAGGGAGCCTGAATACCTGCTTTCATTGGGTAACTAAGCCACGTGTTCATTGCCTCTCCTGATGTTAGCTGCTAAAGCACAGCAGCCAAGAAAGGCAGAGGACTCTCCCCTCCTTCCTTCTATCAAGAAGCTTCAGCATGCAGGTAAGACTATCTAATGAAGATGGAAAAAAGGCCTACAACACTTTTCTCGCTCATATGTATTTCCTCTGACTTCCACCTTGGGCACTTGGCCATTGCATCCCTTTCAAAACATCCTCCTATTAAATGCACACTTACCAAGCTGGTTTCTGATTCACTGAGAAGTTAGAAATCTGCTCTCAGGACTCTAACTCCATCAGTCCATTAAGCTATTTGCATGCTACAAACACAACTGAAAAAGTAATAGTTCAGTGACATAATATAGACCAGGAAAATTACACGATAGCTGAAGTGGACAAGTCCACTGAAAACAAGAGAAGTTTCTGCAGGGTGATAGATTTATCACAACTAAAAGTGAGGGAATCTGGTGAAGTCCTGGATTGCCAAGCCTCATACCTGAGAAGGTGCTGAGGGGGAATGTGAAACACATGTCATAAGTTAGAGTGCCGTGTCTCAGAGAGTTCTTGAGGTTTTGCTACATCAGCAAGGTAAGACACAACCCTCTAAGAAGTCTGAGACCAAAACCAATGCAGCTGTTCTTTTATTCAGCAGAACAACCTTTCTTGGCCCTTTCCAGTGAGCCCTGAAGCTTAAGGCAGATGCAACCGAGATCACGCAACCCCTGTGGGGATTCCATGTCTCTGCTGACAGTGTTATCAGAGAGCTGAATGCTACAAGAGTGCAGATGAGCCTCACCACTGACCAGTGGGATGTGGGAAGGAAGCTCCACTCCACCAGCTGAGTCTGCTGGATTCCTGCTCAGCCACTCAGCCAGCCCTGAAGCATGCATTTCCTATAAGGAAAGCAGAGAAAGCTGGCCAAGACAAGGAAATTGGAAGGCTAGGAATTTACAGGAGCAGGAGGTGAGGCATTTGGCTGAGCTGGAACGGAATCACAGTGACAGAACCACTGCTTCTCTGTGAGGTGGAAAGAAAACAGGTAAACCAAGTTGGACAAGAATATCCTGCAAGTACCTTTCTTTCTATACCCTTCAGAAAGGGGCTTACAAAAAGTGTAGGCTGTGAGTAAAATAGCTCCTACCAAGCATAAACACTGTTTTTACACCTAAAAAAGCTTGTATTTCTCCCACAGACAGAAATAAGAGTATGGATTCCTTCAGTACTTCAATTCTCAAACACAAATTACAGAACCAAAAGGAACAAGTGATCAGATGTATATACTTGTTCTCAGTTCACACAACCAGAACATCTTTGACTTATGTCTCTTCTAATTTATTTCAGCTACATTTATAATAATAATAATGGCCAGTCTTCGCGAGCGAAGATCCGGGGAAGGTCTTTACACCTTCCAGCCTGCGCATTGGATTTTTTAGGTGAGACACAGTGTGCGCGGAACTGAGCCCACCCTTTAATCCTAAGGTTCATCTGCCGGGGCCAAGCGAGCTTGGACAGTGGCAGTGAGGTCCTCAGGACGTAGATGGGTTGCCTTTAAGGGCTAACGAGCCCCACCTGCCCGGGACAGCTACATTTAAGCAGGCATAATTGGCTAATAAGCAACAAGAAAATCAGTAGTAATTGTTTCCTTGATTAACACATTGTGGAAACAAAGGTATTTTCCAGGGAGAGAATCCAGAATAATCTCACTTGTTACCAAACTCCTATTTTAAAGACAGCCACGGGAGAGCAACCCAACTGTACTTCACACACTGCAGGATGCCAGAAGCTGCACCTACACAGCATTCAGCTGCTCTACCAGTGTTTGTATTGCAGACCTTTATTTGTGAATTAGCAGAACCCACAGTTATAAACTATGGCTCTTGGCAGGAATGCCAGAGCCAAGGGTAACAAATATTCAGCGTGATAATGACATGAATAAATCCCTCCTCTTCACAGAGGTAGGATCTATAATCTCTAAAGCCTTTGCAGAGCATAAGAGAATGAAGCTCTGCTGAGAGGCCAGGCCAACGCTCTCACACTGGGAGAAGTGAAGCTATCCCATCAAAATTCCCTGATATAATGAAATGACTCCTTATCTTTTCACTGATTCAAGGCACAGAGATGACCTGAGAATACCACAACAATTTCAAGAATCTATTTTCCCACAATTCTCGTTAATCCTAATGAAAACCACAAAGCTTAATACAAAATCCCCTCCAGGCTGACCATCCGTTTTCTGCAAACTTATTTGTTTTACAGAGTTTTTTAAAACCAATTTCTAGAATTAGAAGGAGGAAGGGAGGTTTTTAAGGAAAATACACAAGTATTGTTTCAACAAAGGAGCATTCAGAGGAGCTGCCATACCAGGGTCCTCTTGGGCACCTGATTTCAGACTTGGTGCAAAGGTTAGCCTAAACTGACTTTCTAAATATTTGTAATCATTAACTTCCTATGTGATTGTAGCTGTAGTTTATAGACACTATTATATGTCATTCATATAGCACATGCCAACTGAGAGTTACATGGCTTAGTTTGTACAGGTTTCAGAGAAAGTATATAGTTAAACTAGCATTAAATCAAGGCCGGGTGTGGATCAATCCTATGGGTGGCAGCATCCATCTTCAGTGTGAGGCTGCCATTTTCTCCCCAAACCAGACTGATCTGTAAGGAATTGCATTGGCAACACTAACAAAGAATAGAATCGATTTTTGGATGCAAAAGCAAAGGAATTAATTACATTTTTCTTGTAGATGTTAAAAAAAAAACCCTTGTTGTTTCAGTGGTTATTGGTTTTTCCATTTTACAAATTGATTTTAAAAATATTTTTGCATCAGATGTAAATACAGTGAATATAATAGAAATTACAAAAACTCCAAAAGAAAATATCTATGTGGACCTTCTTCTGGAAAAAAAAAAAGCAGCAAACCAAACAAAGAAACAAAACCAATCCAAAAAACAAACTGAAAAACAAAACACACAAAAGACAGGGGTTTTATGTGGTCAGATAAACAGCAGGAGACTACTGGAATTGTTAAATACCTTTCTAATATCCAGGGAGGAAAAACCTTTCACTAGAGAAAAAAGCAAAACATATATTGAGGCTGATGCATTCTCACTATCCCAGAGCAACACAGATTGGTTTGTATGCCACTGCTGGAAAGCAAGGGGAATGGACTGAAGGTCACACTTGGATGCTGGAGCTCACACTCAAACAAATCCTTTTGTCTCTGTCCCTCCCTCTGCAGAGCTAGTGCCAACACAGTGGAGACCCTGGGATGAGCTGTTTTTAGAAAGCTTGACAGAGGAAGGCTTGAGTCTACATTTGTTCCCGGAATTGCAGGGTCCAGAGCAGCAGTTGGAGCTGCATCAAGGGCAGTGATAGAATTAGCAATATACAAATAAAAGAGGGACTGGAGGCTGTAAAAATTAATGGTGTGAGGTTAAACATTTTGTTAAATGGCTTAGATCCTCCTAACAGGTGAATATAAAAATTCCCTTGTGTTTTGCCACAACCTAGACTGTGTTACTGATATCATTTATATATTTATTTCTGCGGTGCAAGACAAAGTACACCAGAGTGCTTGCCACCAGAGGTCTGATGTCTCTTTACCTAAAAAGGAAGATGTCAAGTGCTTTCGATTTCACCCTGTAATGCTGAGGGACTCCATAGTGGGCTAGGCATCATCTCAGCAATCAATATGGAAGAAGAGATGCCTCTGAGTCCATTTGTTCCTTTGAGTCTTTGCAGAGACTTTTAGAAAACTCCACACATGGTGTGCCTCACAGAAACTGGGGACTGAGCTGTTTCTGAACAGCTGGACTATAAGGATACCAGACAGCAGGAGTCAAGTTCACTTGGCTACATGCAGATGACTGAACAGCTTGAAGATAAAACAAACAAGCTGGAAAAAGATTTAGTTTGGCTTGAAAAAGAAAAAGAAGAAAAGAAATGCCTCTTTCTTCTCTAATCACTACTCCTCACTGACATTAACAAAGATTGCTGTTTTTAGCTTCCACAGTTAAGCATCTCTAAACGGATAGATGTTGCTGACTAAAGGGAATACCCATACTTGTGTACCAAGCAGAGTTGCATGCTTCTTTTGTGAGACAACAAATGTGCACCATCAACCTCTGTGTAGAAAACCAAGCCCTTTAACTGACTGCTAAAAAAAAAACCTGTGGCAGATCATTGAAGACTTTAGATACAATTTCTATACACTCAGAGCTGAGCAAGAGAAAAGAATATCAGAAAAGGTGCACAACCTGGCAGCCTTGGTTTTGTCGTGTGGTGAAGGTGACACCTTCTTTTAAGTGTTTGTTTGCCAAGGCGTCATGGTTTGATTCAGCCACTGCCTCTCCGGGCAGTCTGCCTGCATTCTCCACCAAAAAACTGTCATGGTTTTGCCCACCAGCCAGCCCCTGGGACTGAGGACGGTTTTGTCCAGGTGGATTTCTGGAGAAAAAGCCAATCAAAACTTTTGATAACGCCTTTGCTAACTACATATTTAAGAAAATGGAAGAAAAGCCTGTTGCACAATTGAAATTAGTAGCAGTTGAAATTGGTAGCCATGTAGAAGTGACCGCAGGCCCCAAGTAAGCCAGGACCCCCTCCTCCCCTGGCCATGGGCCGGGAGAAGGTATAGCACTGAGGCCTCCCCCTTCTCTCCTGTAGGAGAGTAGAAAAAAAAACTTTAAAGAAGAACCTAAACAAGACGTGTTGAAAATAGAATTCCAGAGAAAAAAATAGCACAGCCTTCAAAGTCAAAGCTGACAGCAGTAGGAGAGAGAAGTTCAAAGGGAGGGGCTGCTTCTCCCCCCTTCTCTTACTTTCTCTCTCTCTCCCTTCAGCAAGGAAAAGACTGAAAAATAAATCCCTGCCACCTGTGGAAGATTATTAGAGTGAAGAGACCCTCATGCAGCTCATAAAGGAACTTTTAGATGCACGAGGAAGCCGAGACTTTGTGAGAAGGCCTGAAATGAAACAGAGTCTTGCTGGAAGCTTGTAGGTCATAGACAGAGACTTATGCTGGAGCAGAAAAGCTCAAGTAAGATGTTGAGATCCAAGTGAGAGATCCATGCTGGTGCTGGAAATTTGTGACCCTGAGAGAGACGAGGCCTATGCTGGAGCGAAAACAGCTCAAGTAAAATGTTTAGATCTGAGTAAGGGATCCATGTTAGACCCATGTCAAAAAAGTCTATCAAAGACTGTTCTCATGTGGGGAGGGATCCCACAGGAAACAGGGGTGGACTCAAAACCATTATCCCCTGTGACTCTGTGGTGAAGACCCATGGTAAGCAAGTGTCCCCTTGCAGTCCATAGAAGAGAAGACCTTCAAAGCCTGGGTAACCCCCCACCCTCCAGTCTTAGCCCAGGAGGAGGGTAGGCCCAGCCCTGCAGCCAACATAGAAAAAAGAAAGAAAGAGAAATAGTTCCAGCTGCAACAAAAAGAAGTTGTCGTCCTAGAGATAACAGAAGAAAAACTTTTAAATGCTGTAAAGTTATTTTAAAGACTTGGAGCTCTAGAAATGGAGAATGAGACTGCTTCTCCTCCTGAACTGATACAAGGAGGAGAAGAGTATTTCTGTAAATACATAGTACTTTTACCTAATTAAAATTATCGTAGATATAGTTCTTTAGTTTTTATCTTGCTAGTAATAGATGTTAATATTATTTTCCCCAATCAGCTCTCTTTTGTCGGCATAAACCTTCTCTCAACTTATAGTAATTGTGTGGGAAGTGAGAAAAAATTGACCTGGAGCAAAACCACAACACAAGGCCACAGAGCTGTCCAGAAGCGCCTCTCCATCCTAATGGATGCTCAGTACTCACAGGCAAAATAAGAGGTGAGTGATTTCTTGTTTTTTCTTCTGACAAACTATGAAACTTGAAATTCATTTGAACAAATTGTAGGCAACAGCTGGTCATAGATGGTATATACAGTGCTAATACAATACAGCAGCAGTTTCTGTCCTGGACCTCAGACTGAGAACCATAACCCAAGCTCTCTTCATAAGCAATATAGGGAAGAGCATCACATTAATAGAAGGTAACACACAGATTGGCATGCACAGAAAAAGGAATGATAATTCACAATTCAGGCCCTTGTGGGTGGACCTAGATGCAAAATACTCCAGTGAAATACAAATCCTATGAAAACAAAACCAATAATGGAAGTAGCATGAGTTACAGTGAATAAAACCCCACAAAAGCTATCACTGTTGTAAAATCCCATCAACATAGAGAAATGCTTGAAAGGAATATTTTTAACATATGATCTTTTTGTTTCATAGGAATCTCCCTTCTAATGGATGGCATATATCAGATAACAAGCAGTAACTGCAAGTACAGTAAAATCTAAGACAAATGTTGAAACCAGTTAACAGAAAACAACATATAATTATATATGGCAAATATTGCTACTAGATTTGTTTCCATGAAATAGAATAATATTTTTCCCAAGTAGGAGTCACTATGAGGTCACACATATACTCAAAACATTCAAAGATGAAA
Organism: Myiozetetes cayanensis; assembly: GCF_022539395.1. Classification (NCBI taxonomy): domain Eukaryota; kingdom Metazoa; phylum Chordata; class Aves; order Passeriformes; family Tyrannidae; genus Myiozetetes; species Myiozetetes cayanensis. The sequence continues at coordinate 3,785,348 of NW_026087555.1, forward strand.
TAATGTATAGATGAAGAAAAATGTGCAAGATTAGGGGCAATTGTTTAGGACATAGATAGCAAAAATTCTTCTAAGATAGCATCTTCCAGAAATGTGCAAGCAAATATTTTTGGCCAAACAATACTTGGTTAACTTTTTATGAAGTACTATAATTAAAAAACCAAGGGTAGGAGTGTAAAGCAGCCACTATCTTGCGTAAGAATGTCACTTTACTACAGGTAAGCGAGTATCTCTCCCACTCAAAATTATTTATAATGCCAAGAATATGAAACTAATTAGACTGGAGAACTGGTAGCTCAAGCCAGAGCAATCCTAGAGAACAACCAGCATAAGTGTTCTGCTGGACCTCACACTAACGAACAAGGAAGTTGGAGGCAGCCTTGGATACAGTGATCACGAGATTGTGCAGTTCAGTAGCCTGTGAGGAGGAACCAGAGCAATGACTAAGATCACAGCCCTGGACTTCAAAAGAGCTAACTTGGGTCTCTTCAGGGACCTTCTTAGAAGAATCCCATGGGAATATAACCTAGAGGGAGGAGGGGTTCAAAAGAGCTGCTTAATATTCAAGGGTCACTTCCTCCAGGTTCAAGAACAGTGCATCTCCATAGGCAAGAAATTGAGCAAAAGGGGCAGGACACCTGCAGAGATGGAATCATAGAATCAGAAAAATCATAGAATATCCTGAGTTGGAAGGGACCCACAAGGATCATCAGTGTCCAACTCCTGGCCCTGCACAGGACCATCCCCAAGAGTCACACCATGTGCCTGGCAGTATTGTCCAAATTCTTCTTGAACTCTGTCAGGCTTGATGTTGTGACCACTTCCCAGGGGAGCCTGTTCCAGGTGCCTGGTTACCTTGTGGGTAAAAAGCCTTTTTCTAATATCCAACCTAAACCTCCCCTGACACAACTTCAGGCCATTCCCTTGGGTCCTGTCACTGGTCACCAGAAAGAAGAGATCTGTGCCTGCCCCTCCTCTTCCTCTCATGAGGAAGTGGTAGACAGTCATATGAGGTCTCCTCTCAGTTCCCACTTCTCCAGGCTGAACGCTTCTCCAGCTGCTCCTCAGTGGCCCTACAGTTGATCCCTGCAGAACCCCACTAGTGACAGATCACCAGGCTGATGACATCCTACTATTTTACTCTTTGTGCCCAACCTGTGAGCCGACTGCTCACCCATTGCATCATGTGTTTCTCCAGCTGTGTGCTGGCCATTTTGTCCAGAAGGATATGGTGATAGACAGTCTCATATGCATTACTGAATTCCAAAAACATTACATCATCTGGATTCCTTTGATCAACTAGATTGGTTAAAGGGTTGTAAAAGGAAAGTAGGTTTGACAAACAGGACTTTCCCCTCATGAAGCCATGCTGGTTGTGGCCAATAACTGCATTGTTCTTAAGGTGTTTTTCAGTATGTCCCAGAATAACCTTCTCCATAATTTTACCAGTCACTGAAGTGAGACTGACAGGCCTGTAGTTTCTGAGGTCCACCTTCTTACTCTTCTTGAAAATTGTGGCAACATGAGCCAGTTTCCAGTCAACTTGGACGTCTTCAGATTCCCCAAACCATTCAAATATCATTGAGAGAGGCCTCACAATGACATCAGCAGTGCTTTTGAGTATTTTCAACAAGGAACTCCTGTCAAAACTCAGAGATAAGCAGGAGATATATGAGGTGGAAGCAGAGACAGACCACTTGGACTGAATATAGAGATGTCTTCAGAATATGCAGAAATGCAACAAGGAACGCCAAGGCCTGTTTCGAATTAAATCTGGCTAAGGATGTCTGCAATTAAATCCAGCTAAGGATCTGGCTAAGGATAACAAGAAGAGTGTCCTCAAATACATCAATAACAAAAGGAAGAAGAACTTTTTTACTATGCTAAAGCAGGTGTCTAGGAATCCATTCTGTTCACAATTTGAACATTTTGGGATAAAAAGCCAGTGACCTGCATATAGACAGCATCACAAAAACATTAGGGGAGATATGAAAAATTAAATATCAGATTTGGGATTTATTCAAAGATCATCTCAATGAAGAGCAAGAACATGTAGCAACTTCAAAAAAAAAGGCAGCTGCGTAAATTAAAACATTGTCTCAAGCACAGCATTTTCAGACAGGAAAACAGAGAAGTTAACATGTCTTCAGGGAGATACTGAGATTATCTACAATAAATAGGATAGTTTACATGTAGAGACAAGAGACACTGAAAACCTCTTTCCTAAAAATAGAACAAAAGCAATTTGAGGGAGAAAAGGTATTGTGTGTGTCTTCTATTCATTATAATAGCACAAATGCTGTTATAATAGATAAAATAATTATCATAACATGAAAGTAATAAATATATTTGTTGGATTCGAGATGGTTTCTGCATGTAATGTGCAGGAAGAAGGATCTTTAAATAAAATATAATACACAAAAGTAAGGTTTATATGTTCCTATTCTGATTTTACAATAGATTTCCTGTGTAATATTAGTAAATAATACCTTTGCCTTTTGAACTGTTTTTCCTACATATAAATTAGGTGTGAAGGTTGACAACAGATTTCAACAGTTCCTAAAATCTTGGGAATTCCACAGAATTATAAACAAAGATTATCTGTAGTTTTCATATTTTTTAAATGGTTGAATACAGAAGTTATCTTAACTATAACACTCTTCAAAATAACTGCAGATCAATGATGTGTGCTCTGGAGAACCTAACACCGTGACTGTTTTATCAAAGATACTGTAGCAGGCTGAGTGTGCTCAAAAGAAGTGGTTGACTTTATATATGTTAGACATCCTCTGAACCCAAAATTTACCTTACCCACTCACTCCACAGGTAAGCTTAAAAACTGTGCAAGGGCTCTAAATGTCAATATGATGATTGCTTCAGAGCTATCCAGGGTCTTGGATGTGGTTTGTTTTTATGCAGAAGTCTGTGGGAGAGTTGCAGCACTGTTTGTGTAGCCTGCTATGAGTGAATAGCAAGTCCCACATCTAATAACATATTGTCCTCCTCTTTGTATCAGGGAATCATAACATGGCATTTAAGGCCAACCAGAAGAGTTTAATGCTGTTACACATTGCAGGGGAAAGGCTATTGCATCCCTATTGCTTCCCATTTGTGCACAGTGTTTGCCCATTAGGAGACATAATAGTTTTATTGCCCCCCACACAGCCTCTGAAAGACCATAAACTTTTAATAGACTTATAAAAAGGGATTGTAACTGTCTCACTAGTCTGGACAGGCCTATTTAATCTGTTTTCCTCACATTTATAATGCTGTAAATCTGGGCAGACATGGAGAGTTGTTACCTCCAGGTTAAACTTTGACACCAAATTCTCTGCTTATTCGCTGAGCTGACTTCAGTGCTCTTCACTGTCTACTCCAGCACACACTGACATTTAATGACACTGCAACAGCTCGCTTCAAAATTCCTGTCACATTAAATGCTTTCAGTTACCTTTCCTCCTGGGCCTCTGAATGAAGTGGGCAGTGTACAACAGATGCCTGGCTGCTTTTGATGAAGCCATTTACCGGGGAGAAGGAATAATTTAACTAGAAAGGTGGAATTAACTAACTCCCCCCCACCCAATACTATACTGACTGAAAATGTCATCTTGTTTAATACCTCCGTATCCTAATTTCTATGTTATCCCTACTGTACAGGGTTACTGACAGCAGAAGGAATCCTGTCTCATGTTACAATATGGGAGGAAAACTTAAAAAAACCCCAAAATATCCCTCTATCAAACCTTTAGCTACATGACAAAACACTTCACTCTGTGTAAAAGTACTTGTTAAGTGTTATAATAAAATAAAAGTGCAGTGAACATGGGCAGGTGTAAGTCACCGCAGGCTTCTAAATCCCAGTGGGGCAACCAGGAGAAATAGTAGGCAGTTAACCACAATGCAAGTGACCAAAAGCGGCAACTCCATCACTAATTTTCCTGTTGCTCTCTTGTCAGGTTACCTGGTTGCACACTTGCAGGGCAGTCTGTGAGGGTCACTTCATAGAGCCTCATCATGCTGCAAATATAACACTAGTGAGCTAGATAACAATTTTTAGGTTTTGACAAGTCATTCAAATACTACCTCTTTGTGCAATTGTACCCTATTATAACTTCTGCAGTTCTGTTCATTAAAGACAAAATCACAATCAGATTATTAAGTGAATCAATAGAAGTGCCTACCTCTCAAACAGCTCATTTGTTGGGTATTTTTAAATGAGTACCTACTCCTATCCCTGCTATAAAGTTGGCAAGAGCTAACAAAAATACAGGAGATGGCAGTCATTTCCCCCTTGCCCATGGCATACTTAATTAATGGCATTAGAGAACGTTTACTGAATTTGAGCATGACTCTTCTGCAACTGTAACGAGGCAGATGTTTCAGCAGAGCATTTGTGGGAGAGACATGAAAAGACTCTTGTGATATCAATTCAATTCTCCATCCAATTCGCTTTTAAATACAAGATTGCAACAAGTAACACAGAAGAATAAGAAAGAAAGTTGCACAATGCAGAGCCTGGGTTTACATCATAATATTAACTACTGCAAAAAAACTGTAATCATTTAAGACATTGGATGCAAGTGTTAGAAGATACTCAAGAGGTTTCTGGATGTTTTCCTGGGTTCTGTGATCCAAGGTCATAGACAGATGGACACAACCTGTTGTGCACATCAACACAGCTTTTCACAGGAGGAAACAAGTTACCTCATGCTTGAAGCTCTAAATCACTTTTATTACCAACAAACAAGTTCACCACATATAGGTACCTTGCTGCCTTGTAAAGAACTAACAGCCAGTCAGACATCAAGCATTCAGCCAGAAGCGCCAAATTGTAACACGAATGCACAAGTAAAGGATTCTTTCCAATGTAACAACATCTACTCTTTCTAGAGGTGCTGCCCATCAGTCCCTCAGGACACCTTTTTGAGGAAGAACAGAAAGCCACTGATCTCCCACGAATCTGTTTGAGGAACTTATTCCATCATGGAGACAACACTGATGGAAAACACTGACTGACAGCAGTTCAACAGCTGAACCAAGAGGAAGAGAAAATCCAACTAAGTTTTCTCCAGAAAATAATTACTAAATGATTCACAGCTAACCACTGAAGGTGTGTCAGCATGAACAGATGGAAATTTATAATTTAATTAACTGTTAATTGTGAAAAGAAAGTCTTTAAATTTAACCTTCCCTCCAAAAATGAGACTGGCAAAATAATGAGCGGTAAGTGAAGCTAGGCTCTTTCTAGAATTCTGAGCACTCTGACAAAATACATCAAATATTAATCCCATATTCTTCTGTTTAGGCACTGCACATAACCTGAACCTTCCTGATTTTTGACCTGCTAAGAGAAGAAGGGTTTCTGTACCACAGGGTGATTGGGGACAAAGCAATTCAATAACACTTCACTGTCCAAGTATGACGAAATGATTCTATAGTATGTTATTGACAAGACATAGCACATTTTGGAAGAGAAAACTTTGAAGCTAAAAGAGACAGAGAAAGCAGCTGGGGATGCTCATGCTGAGCTCATATTAGCTACTCAATAACTGTGCAAAGAACCAGGGGGGCAAGGAGAACAAAGGTTTATCTAAAAAGAAGCCATTTAGACAAAGATGAAAACTACAAATAAGTAGGACAACACTGAGCACTTGAAGCTGAACACTTAAGGGTGCTGTTTCTTGCTCATAGGATGTTCTCTGTTCTTTGAGGTATTATGGAAGCAATGACAGTTTGATTTTCTCTAGTTATTTACTGCAATAAATGCAATGAAATGCAGGGCAAAAATTCAACTTCTACTTCAATCTGAAGTACAACTAAGAGCATACATCTGGAAACTGGGCAAATCTTACAACAAGATATCCACTGTACCTAAGTTCCCTTCCTGTTCTGCATCAGAAGTTAAATTCACAGGCAAAACATATCTATAAATGGAGCCAATTCCAAGCTCTGATGTCAAGAGTACTTCATAAAATTAAGAAATGCAAGGAAATACAATAAAAGTATGTAGCAATGAAATGAGATCTTCCAAAGGGATGTGAAAATAAAATGTATGTACTGGGGAGTAAAATATTGCAGGGTATCAAATGTTTACTCTTTAGGCTTATAAACTTTTTTCTTGAAGAAAACTAAAGAGGACAAAACTAAAGGTTCTCTAAATAGCAGAACCAAGCTCTACAAAGCACTGATAAGTAATATCCTCTACAAAAATCCCCTGTGCTTGAAATTTGGTGGGGGTTTGTGCATTCTGTTTACTTTTGAAGTTTACTGCACTCTCAAGAAAGCACACTAAACTGGAGCACATCACTAAAAAGCAGTGATTTAATTCTGCAGGGTCTTCATTTCCTATTGTGGTTAAGATTTCTAAACCTGTTGAAATACTGAGCTCTATTTTCCTACATTTCATGCACAGTACTTTAGAGCACCTCTCTGTATTTATACTTATTATATCATGTCACTGATGTGCTGACAGATTGCACTTATTCCTGTCGACAACAGCCTCACTAAGGTGTACAGAGAAGTGTCTAGAGCATGACAGAATGATAAGAAAAATTTCATTTCTGTTTGCATACAATGTACACTGTACATTGAACTGTAGCCCAGGAAAACGCACGAGCCTTTGCTTCACTTTAAAGAAGAATTTATGTCTGCTAAGATTTTTCTCAATGCTGACTTCAGGATTTCGTATTGTTTTGTTTCATTCTCCTCCTCTCCACATATATCCTTGAACACAAACACACGAAGTGATGTTTGCTATTTTCCACAAGGAAAGGTTTAGAGAGAAAGATAGTATCTTTTGCCAGATTGAGTTCTATAGCTATAAAAAACAGATGAGATACTGTGTTCAAAATCCTTTCTTCATCTTATCCAGAAGAAAGAAGAACAGGGCTTCATATGCTTGAAGAGTTTTTGCTTCTCCCATCTATTATCAGTTAATGTAATAAAGAAAGCTATCCTGTCCCTACAGATCTCATTTCACATAAATCCCAAGATCACCACAGTCACAACATCATTTCTTTGTAGCATGCTCATTATCATGCTGCTGTAAAGCAGTAGGCATCTATGAATCACATCTGCATTTAGCAGTCTGAAAGTAGAGTTCCACCTCACTTACCGCCTCCACTTCTGCTGGGTCATACCAAACATTAATGTATGGGTGCTGTAAGGCTTCATCTACTGATATTCTCTTGGCCGGATCAATGACCAGCATCTTTGATAAAAGGTCCCTGGCTTGGCTGGCTAGAACAATGAAATCAGAGAAACACAGAGTTAGTACAAAACAATCACTGCCTCCAGAGGAGGGTTAATTGGGTTAGGAAAATAACAATGGCACAACCCTTTTAGAGACTGTTTGTATGTACTTCTGCACCCTTGCCTTCTTACAACAAGTGTTCTTCAGTAATCATTTCAGGTTGGATTCTTTAGGAAGGTGCCAACATCAGGGCTGCACACTGTAAATTCCCTAACAAGCCTCAATGAGATTTTACATGCATTTCATGCAGAAGGCTGAATAACATACCTAAGAAAAATGTCTTGATGTATTTGTGATTATTACAGGATCAGAGAACCAAAGTTCTCATAATGAAGTCTAAAATCATGGCATTACCAAATCAAAGCCTGATACTTACAGGTACTCTTTTACTCGCTCAGGAAAACATCCAAACTTCTCTGCATGTTTTAAAATTTTTCAGTTAGCTTTTTTCATCCATTAAAATTACATATCTTAAAGAAGTATAGATACTAGGTTGATCTTAGGGTACTCCATTAGAAGCAATAACTTCAAATCTGTAGCCTTGGATCAACACATAGTGAGTAAAAGCAAGATCTCATTAAACCACTAGCATTACATTATGGTGAAATATTTGGACAGGACATGGGATGATACAATGCTGCACAAGTGGGGTTTTTTTCCTAATGTACTGTTTCTTGTTCTGTGACTATATCTTAAGAACTGGCATTCATTATAACATCAATGTTATAATGCTAAATGTATGTATTTTCTGTAACCAAAAGATAACAGCACTGTTTGACAGTAATTTCTATTCATTAATTGCAAATCCAGAAAAAATCCATTATTCGGTTATGTTGTAGTAGGAGTATGAAATCCTGTGTATCCAAAAGCATCTGCTCAGACATTTCACTTTGCTCCCAGAGCCAAGACAGCAGCTTGGCTATGAAACAGTTGTTAATTGGAAGAAAATTCTGGGCCATGTAATGACATGCAAATTGCAGGCAATTGAAAACCGTTACATGCCACTGTAGGAAGTGGCTCCAAGGACCCAAGTGGGGCACAGCTGATTCACAGCACAAGTTTGCAGGGGGTCCAGAGCTGTGATGAGAAGTCCTTTCTACACTAAACACACATTAATTGCTCTTTCTAATTGAAGGTCAATACCCTGTTCAATTAAAAACTGCAATATATGATTAAAATCATTGCAACTTTTCTTACACAGGACATATGTAGTCACACTGTAATAAAGTTTTCTCACTCACATATGCTAACTGACCCACAGCATTTGTTCAAAAGAAGAAATCCACCCATAGTGGATACTAAACCTCAGCTACATCATTTTGGTTGACATTATTAATATCATTCTATTTTCTAGTAAAGGTAGAGTTATGGGGCAGACATCTGGCATATTTTTCACCTAAAAAAACCCAGTGCAAACACTGAGATCTTCCAATGGAGGTTCTACTGCTCCTTTGTATTATAAGTTCAAGAATAAGAGTAAAATAACAGCTCAGTTCCTCGTCTTACAGAATCATCACATGGAACACCATGGGGATATGCTCAGTGCATCAGTGATTAAGTTCCCTTGGCTGCCCAAGCACCAGAATCTCCAAAAATCATTTCCAAAAGCCTCTCAACTGAACAAAACCCATGTAGTCATTTGTCCCTGCAATTAACTGCATTAAATGGGAGTGCATCTAGAGAGAAGAAAAATCGCAAAAATCCTTCACTGAGCTGTAGCTGTTGCATGTGAACCAAAACCCTTTTCAGACATACCTTTGAGTTTGTTGTGTTCCGAGTCAGCTGGGAAGAGAGAGTCTGGAAAAAGTTTGGGGAAAGTGAGGCCAGCATACTTGGGTCTGTTCTCAACGTAGTTCCGTACTGTTGGCTGCAGCTTCTTCATGAATTCTGGACAGGGTGTTCCCAGCTGCTCAATAACTTTATTCCACTGATCAATATCTGAACACCAGTAGTTAAGGAAAACAAAATGCAAACCCCAGTGTAGTCTCCTGATACTTATGCTTGTGTTCTCTGAGAATCCTTAGAGATGTTTAGCTCTCTTCATAACATCTTTACAGTCACTACCTTTTCCTCACTATGCCTCCAGGTCCTACAGTTGCAAAGGGGAAAACTCTCTTGCACAACTATACTTAGTCAAGGGCATTGTGCGATCCTAAGACCACCACCACCACCACAGGAAAACACGCAGATTCCTCTCTTTGGGTCAACAGTTGTTACTTTTTTTTTTTTTTTAAACTTGAAATCCAATGACTTGCACTCTCTTTTTTTACATGTAGGTAACTGCCACTGCCCTTGATCGCACAGGCACAGCCTGGAAGAACAACATGTGCACCTGTCCTTTCTGTTCAGTCTGTAGAGAGTGAGACTTAGCTGGGTTAAAGAAGTTCTGTACGAAACAAAAGTCACCTCCAACTCATCTGCTTCACGCTCTCTCCAATAACTTCATTGGTACTAATTTTTCTGATATCAGCCAACCAGCAACCCCTCAAAAATTTTGTTTGATGTTATAAGAACGCACTGGGAATCATTTTCTGTAGACAAATGATGCACAGATGTAGGCTGAAAATTGAACATCTACATAGTTAGACTGACACTGACTAATAAGAAACAGGTTCTAATGCTTAAAAAGAAATTACATTACAGGCATTTTGTACTGAGTTTTTTTGTTGTTCTGGTGTTGATTTTTTAGTTTTCTTGTGATAACAACTAAGCATCTGATAGGTGTTATGTAGGTCTTCCTACATGTCCAGAACAAGACTTACTGTGCCAAAAAAGCACGCAAATTATCAGTGCCATCTCTACATCACACTATTTCACAGAGCTAAGAATCTGATGACAACATGGAAAAAAAGGAAGAGTACATGCAGCCATGAGTAGACTGATGCTAAGAAATATGATTAAGGAAGCTTGGTTAAGAACATACTGGAAAGAAAAGGCTTTTAAAATACAAATACAAATACAAACATTCAAAGCATTTCAGCACAGAGATTTTTATAAAAAATTATTCTTCTAAGTTACTATTGTAATGAATGTCATAAGTGTGAAATCTTGCAAATACTAATTGTGTTCCTCACAAACTAGGAGAGAAATCAGATTAACAGAATGAAGATACCAAGAAAATAAAATAAAGTTAAGCAAAATCCAGCTCTTAGTTGCAGTACCAACTTTAGATTAAAAAAAAAAAATATTTTAGGGAAACAGAAAACGTTTTTTCACATACTTTGAAAAGTAAAGACAGGCTTAATATGGATTCCCCTGAACTGTCTTATTTGAACAAAAGTCAAATTATTCATTTAAAAATTTCAGGTTTACTAATTAAAAGTGGGTTAAAAGAATGAAAATTATTTAATCATGTCCTTTAAGAATCCTGAAACAGCGTTTTGAATGGTTTTATTTTCAACTGAAAAAAGTTGCTAGAAATAGCAGTGATTTGTAAAGATTTTTCTGAATAACTATTTTTTAAACTAAAGCAAAGATTTATGTAGAAAAACCCCTCCCACATACACACTCTATAAGTTGTATGTAGTTTAACCCATATTGTCCATTAAAATAAACTTTCTCTCAGTAGAAAACCAAAGAATTGCAACAACACTAAAGTTATGCGAGACTACAGCTGCTCAAAGAGTAGCCGGGATATTTATTTAAACATTTTATTAGAAAATAAAGTGGTTTGACATTTTAAACTTGTATTCAAGTTAAAACACCTCAGTGACTGCTGGTTGGAGTATTTCAGAAACAGGCCTTTCTGAGCAACTTCAAACAGTGTGTAAATGCTTTGCAGAAAAGAACAGAGAATACAGAAACACAGATGTTGTTAGTTGTGCCAAGAGAAGCTAAACGGTTGAGAAAGCCAAGCTATAAAATCATCACTGGAAGCATTACTTGTACAGATTGATTGAAGGCCATTTGATAAACAGTGAGGGCCAAATATAGGACTTGCTTCAAAGCTTACACTTGTACAGAGCAGGTTAACCATTGCTCAGGAATTTCATGAAGGAAAAAAAAAATCTTTGAGATTACAGAATTTCACGGGACTTGGACATGTGGAGAGGGAAGATGTAATAAGATGCTCTAGACGTGTTTAATAAGGGAAAAAGAGTACAAGTTCCCAGAATAGGGCCTACACGGTGGGAACCACTGACAACAGTGATGGAGAGGGGAGAAGGAAAATCCTTAGACAATGGCCCAGTGCCAATGCACACATTTCTTCTAAACTGACAGAAAGGCTCCCACTAAGAAACAGACAAGTGAACTACAACCCACAACTGGAAGAATTTGAGAGAGGGAGTCATCAATGCAAAAACAAGACTCAAAACCAAGGGAAGTGGCAGAGCCACCATATTCCACTCCTCGACTAGACTTGTTTTGCAGGAGGACAGCACTGGAGCTTTTGCAACCCTGGCTTGCACCAAGAGCCAAAAGGTCCAGCTTTATGTCTTAGAAACTTAAGGGATTGGTTTTGAGTCAATGAATGATCTGAATGAATAATCATGCTTCCTTACTGTATTATTTCTGACTTATATTGCTTGTATACTACCAAACCCTTAAATACAATACATTAATTTGGTCTCTATATATATTTACACACACACACAGATCGACATGATGGAGCACTCAGGACTTGTTTTGATCCTAGTAATAGCAATAACAAAACCATGCCCAGCAAAAGCAGGTAGAGACAGACCATTTTTCAGTCAGACAGAAACACAGATTTTTCTCTCTAGTAATGTTTCTAGACCTTACTATGACTAGATTATATTCTGAGATCCAATACATGATCCAATACATGTAATAACATCCTTGCCAAATACTCGTCCAGCTCCACTTCACCGTAACATTTTATATAGCCACCATTTGTGATGCATGTGTGGTGAACCCAATGATGAGAAGTTGTACCCATCATGGTACAAGATTAAAAAAAAGTAAAGTCTTCAAAAAAAATCTGAGATCCACCTATTGAAGCAAAGATAAGCAGCTTTCTCTAGCTGGCAGTCAGAATTAGCTTCAGCAATTCTGCAGGAAACAAATGAAAAAATATATACAGAATATACAGAACAGTCACAGTGACTGTGAATCAAAATCTACTGTAGGTTACATTAACCAGTGAGAGACTGTAACTATAAATGTTATTTGCACATAAATTGAAAAAATGGTAACTACAAGTTAGTGATAGCATAACCCTGACAGGTATTTCCCAGGCCAAAAGAAGATTAACCTACATTTGAGTGAAAAAAAACATTTTAAAGAAGAAAAACAGAAGATTCTGGTTTCCCCCTTGAAATTAAACAAATGTTGGACAGACTGAAAGTTGGCAATAATTGCAACCCAAAGCTCTGGGAAATGATGAAATGTCTACTTTAAAAATATTCGAATCACCTCAGCTGTCCCTTGCCCCAAACAGGATGAAGGAAAATGTGTCAACCATTCACAATAGCATCTGAGTGATTTAAGACAGAAAAGGGGATCTGGATTTATTAGCCTGCCTCTGGCACTCGCACTGTAACATTTTTAATAACACTAAGGAGGCCATGCAGAGTTACTGCAAAGATTTAAGAAAACATTTCTGAAATGTGTATCTTTTGAATGAAGATTTATCACTGAGGCCTCAGGTTGCTCCAAGCTCACCAACCACCTTTTTTCTTTGCACTCATATACTGTCCTAAGGATTGTTCTTCCTTTGCTTTCTAAACACTCAGTTATTTACCTGGAAAATAACCAGAAGCTGAACTGCAGATTAAGAGACATAATTTTGTAAAGCAAAGGTATAGAATTTCTAAAGGAAAAATAATATTTTGAATTATCAAGGAAGTGTTTCTATTGGAAAAATTAAGACTCCACAGTAAAATCATCTATTTAGAGGTACCGGCTGAAAGTTTACCAGTATTTATGTTTCTGTGTGCATCGATGCAATGTATTTCAAAAGTGTGAATTAAGGACCAGCGTTCTGTTCACTCAGTTGGCCTACCAAGTTCAGATAAATGATATTTCTGCAAATGGCTGAACAGCTATAAGGTAATGGAGCTTGGCTATAAGAGAAAATTTACAATACTTCTCAGTCTCAATCAGAACATATTAAAAGCATTTCTACAGTGTACAAAGTAATAGCTTGTTATTAAAAAAAAATGAAATTTCAACAGCAAATTATTGCCTAGTCTCCGAATAACAGTAATTCTTTGTTTTCCTTCTCATGTTACATCTTTTTAAATCATAGGGAGTATTTTTGAGTGAAGGATTATATTTTGTTATGTTCAACAGCAAGGTTTTGCATGAGGGTTTGACGTTTGCTGTAGGATGTTTTAGCTGTACTGTGATACAAATAACTTAATGGAATTATTCTCTTCTTCTCCTGAAAATGAAGCCTGTTTCTAAAGTCTTCCTCAAGCAGCATCTATGAACTGTGATGTGAAAAACACAAGAAATTCTGTCAAAATACCTGCTTAAAACAGAGCTGTTGGAATTTGGACGTGGTGGTGATGGGGGGAATCATGCTTCCCTGCCCAGCAGACTGGATTGCACTTTCTTCACCTATTAATCAGCACATCTGCACAAGTTTCATTCAACTGGAGTAGGATTTACTCTTTCTGGCTAAATGCGTTGCTTCTGGAGTTAGTTAGAACTAGGGCATGTCAAATCTTGCTTTTTTTAAGGTAAGCATAACAAAACCAAAACTGACATGGGGCGTTTTCCTTGTAACAAACAGACAGTTCATCTCTTTTCAATCTCAAAATCTTGACAGAATCACATTTCTAAATAGTTTTATCCTTAAATCTGCACATTCCACCAATAAGAACTAACTGCACTGCTTCAGGCAATTTTTTGGTGCTACTAACTCAACACAATTAGAATAATTACTATGAATGACTCGGTATATTTCCCTCCCCAAGACCAAATTGTGGCACCAACTGCAAAGATGATAGTCCAACTAATTATATATTTTTTTATTGGACTTTTCTTTTTAAAATAAGACTGCTACAAAACCAAACTAACTAGTTTCACTGTGAGAGACATCAGTGTCACATTTATATTTTTTTCCACAGTCCCACAATTTACATACTGATCTCAACACAATTTACAATAACTTTACATTTACAAATGCTACCATCTGCCAAGACAGTAAATGTAGAACATTTTCTGTGTGAACACTTTGAGAAGAATGTGGTATTTGTAAAAATTAGACTGTAACAGAAAATATTGTGCAATTGGAATAGTAGATGCTATTTATATTCTATAATAGAATATGTGGTGATAATAAAAATAACATGTAGCACAAATAAAATTACTTCAGAAGACTACAACCGATTCTTCAGAAGTTAGGAGATAGTGGTGTTGGTTGTGCAGCTCTCATTAACCTTTTGGGTGCACATGTATGACAACACTTTAACTAAAATTTTCAAATACTATTGGCTTTTAGCTGTCATTTCACGCAGTTACTGACCATCTGTGCTTACATAGCAGCAAGCAAATCACAGAATCATACAATGTCTTGGGTTGGAAGGGACCTTAAAGATGATCTAGTCCTAACACCCTTGCCATGGGCAGGGACACCTTCCACTGGGCCAGCTTGCTCAGAGCCCCCTCCAAATAGCCTTGAACACTTCCAGGGATGGGGCATCCAGAAGTGTCACAACATGCAAGTGTTAAAATCTAAAAGTGTTCCAATATTACAAGTGTTTATAAGAGTCTATATAGGAAGTTGGATCTGAGTGATACAGCAGAATCCTAAAACAAGTGTTTCTATTGTTCTTGTCAAGTGAAGTTGATGTGGGTTTGATCAGTGCTTCCAAGAACAGTTTGCTTCTGTATCTCAAGTGTATCTGCAACAATTTGGATATGAAATCGAGAACTGGACTCCTTGAGTGCAAAACATAGTAAACAAGTTCCTGGAAACTGTAGTTGCTCCTGTTTCTCAGTCACAAGAAAACAGAACCATTTTGTGTTTTCATCTGTGTAATATTCAAAAGCTCCTTTTGCCCTTTCCAAACAAGTTTTTCTTACACTTCATGATTACTCAACTTCAACTGTTTAATGAAAGACAAATGTTGGCCTTGAAGTTCTGCAAGAATACTCAACTGCATACACCTTTCTATGTATTCATCAGTCTGTATCAGCTGAGTCAACTCTAGCAACCTTCAGCTCAGTCTTACTCTCGCACTCTTTTACATCAGTTCTATCTCTACGTTTCCTCTGACTTCCAATACACAACAGTAGTACTCATTACTCAAAGGATGGAGAGTCAGCAAAGAGAAAAGGTTAAATAAAGAGGAAAATAAAAAAGCTTCATGTGAAAATATATGCAGTAGGTCAGTTGTCAAAAAGATAGCTTCCTGTAATAGGAAAGCATATTAAGACCATTTCAGAATACATGTATACCTATCCCACAAGGACTTGCTTCAGCATTCTTACATATTCAGGATTTAAAAAATGTGGTGTCTTCTGTAGGTCTCAAAATGTTCTTCTAGGGAAGTGATTGAAAATGTGGTTGCATAGCATTTGGCCTTGAAAGCTATCTCCTCTATAGTATACTTCCTTGAAAATGCATGAACTGATTTACATTACTGGATATGAACAAGTGTGTTCTCATTTTCCTTATATTTGCATACAGATGGTAGTTTTTCAAGAAGAATGGAACAAGAAGGGGATAAAATCTCACATTATGCTCCTTAGATTAATGACTTTCATATGACAATGAAGCTAATGCCATTTACTCGTCAGTGCAGCAGCAACAAAACAGAGAAGGTGGGGGGGAGATAAAAGATAAAATTATAAGCTGCTAGTACATTGTCAAAGTTCAAACAATTTGTGTTTAGTACAACCATTTCTAGCAGAGTTCCACTGCTGTATTGAAAGTAATTAAGTAGACAATGGACCATCTCTCAGCCATTTAATAATGCTGTACAAGTATTGGGAGTGGTTTTTCTCAGCCTGGGTACACTTTTTTTTTTTTTTTGGATGCTTATTAAAAAAAACACACAAAAAAAGTTACTTTTCAATGAGAGTATCATTCTCATCTCAAATTTAAAGCAGAATTAATTTACTATGCAAATACACAAAGCTGCTTTTCCTAAGAAGTTAATGATTTCTAACGCGAATAATACACTGAAAAATACAAATGCAAATGGCCATCGGTATAGATTAAAGAAAGTCCTTCAAGGATGCTGATGGCTTACAGTATTTGTGTCTGTTTTCTTCATCTCACACTGGTCATACTCTTGAACTTCTGAGCACTGGTCTCAACACAAGGTCTGAAGGAGTGAGTTTTGACTCTGTGAGAATCTTAATGATCTTGGCTGTCTCCTGAAATTTAGTTGCCCTTCCTGAGCCATGTTTATCTTCTGAATTCCATAATATGTTTTTGAAGTTCCGCCCAGTATTTATTCAGCAGTCCATCAAGTCTGTTGATGGCTGGAGAGCTTCCTCTATAAACACATCAGCTTCTGCACCTGGCACTGGCT
Organism: Myiozetetes cayanensis; assembly: GCF_022539395.1. Classification (NCBI taxonomy): domain Eukaryota; kingdom Metazoa; phylum Chordata; class Aves; order Passeriformes; family Tyrannidae; genus Myiozetetes; species Myiozetetes cayanensis. Next base: position 3,802,052 of record NW_026087555.1, read on the forward strand.
GAATATTCCAAAAGATCTCTGGTAAGACTGATGCCTAGCGACTTCTAAGAGAAATTTCATAGAATCATAGAATTTTTTAGGTTGGAAAAGGCATTTAGGATTATCAAATCCAATGCTAACCCAGCACTGCCAAGGCACCACTGAAGTCCACTGAAGGCGGCCTGGGCTGCAGTGATCATGCACACACTGGTGGAACTTGCAGTCCTGAGGGATATGGGTCAGGCCAAGAGTAAAGTCAGAACCCTGAATTTTTGGAAAACAAACTTCCAGTTCTTCAAGGAGATAGTCAGTTGGAGCCCTAGGAAGCAGCCCTCAGGGACAAGGGAGCACAGCAGAACTGGCACATCATTAACGACAGTTTCCACGCAGCACAAGAGTTGCAATCTCCAAGCACAAGAAAACGTGAACATCTCCTCACTACTGCAGTATCTACTTGTAGTACTCCTGTCTGTTTCTAGCTTCCTGGAACCTTCTGTGGTGATGCATTTCTGACTTTGTAACATGTACTGCTGGATGCACGATGATGATGTATCCATCCTAGAGGTAGGTAATGCATTAGCATTATTAAATACCTCCAAAATGAATCATAAAACTGTGCATAGAACCCCTCTGCCCCAATCTCTTTGACATGCACAGCATGACTGCAGTTGCAGAATAAGGCTCTGTGATACCTTTTGCAGACATCTGTGGTTTATACCAAGAGAAGCTGACATGCTAACCTTCCACCTCTGTACTGAATACATACTTGTCTCCCTAAGCATTCCCAGCTACAGGATTTAAAGGCACATTCATCCTTATCTGCCCAAAATGAATTCAGTGGTTTAAAAAAAAAAGTATAACTACCATTTCACAGCTCACCAGAGGACTGAGGCACCTTCTCAATTTCTTCAGATCATTTATGCAGTGATGAGAAAAGAGTAACAGTCTCCCTCATAAAATCTTGAGAACACATGGAACAAGAGTCAACTCACAGGTACAGTTGCTTCTGAGGCAACACAACACACCATGTCGCCATTTTCTCCTTGCTCAAGGCACAAGCATATCCAAGTTTCATGATAATAGGGTTGGTTTTTTTTAAAGCAGAACTACTGCTGTCAACCTTGAAAAGAAATTTCATGTGAAATTAAGAAAAAAAAAAAAGGGCTTTAGCTCACAATTAACTACATCACATGCATGCACCAAAAATGGTAGAGAAACAGTAAAATTTCAAGGATCAGTAAAGATCAGGATTATTTTGGACACTGCAAATCATCCTTCACAACTGGAAGTTTAAAAAAGAAGAGGTGGGTTCTGTTCTCAGCTTCACCCAAGTGATTTCAGTGAATTCAAATGGATTATGGGAGTGGAACAGAGCTGCAGCCTAGCCAAGCACTCCATTCTGCACTTAAGAGGCATTTTCTGCTTTTCTGCTTGTGAATTTTGCTAAATAATTTTTTAAGTAAGCTGAGTGGACCATTTAGTTGTGTAAACAGTAACAGTATCAAATGACCTACACTCCTTAACCACTGGAAAATGGCAAAGAGTAAATTTTGCGGTCAAATATATGACTGACAAAGCATTTCTCATGAATATTCAATTCAATTCAATATTCAGTCTTTCAGCTTCAAAACTGCTTTTCATAGTTATTTATACATAAAAATTGACACAAATTAGTATTAAATACTCTTCAAATCACAGTGTGGTTGTGAAATGAAGCACTGTTGTTAAGAAAAAATTACTGATAGCAGATTCTGGTATGCTGCCAGTCTTAACCCATTTTACAACAGTTTTATGTCAAAGAGGAAACTTTTTTAAAGAAGCAGATATTTAATTACACTTGCTCCTACACTTAAATACATCCTTAAGAATGCTGCCCTCAAACTCTTAGGGCTTATAGTCCTTGCTGATGGAATTATACAGCTGCCCAATGTTGCAGTATGCTTTTAGGATATAAAAGAATGCAGAAGTTTGTAATGTTGTTAAAGTGTCCACGTTCCCAAGATGGTGATTGTAAGCCTTTGTGTAACCCTTCTTGTTCCCAAAACCCCTCACTGTACCTTTGGAATGTCTGAGAGATAACTGGACTGTTAACCCTTTCTTGTAATTGGTTGGTTTGTAACACCTCCTGACCTCCCAATGGTCACATTGTGATCCCTCCAAAAGCTATTTAAGCCAGATCAATAAATGCTCTCTCAGCCTGCTTCTCTCCTGCCTGCCTGACGGTCCGGTGGTCTCTCTGGGGGGCCATGAGGTGCCGCGGGGTGGGGGGACCAGGGGAAGGGCACTCTCCCTCTCGGAGCAAGGGGTAAAAGGAAAGGCTTCTTGCGCCGGGGTTCCCCCTCCCTATCCACTCAGCGTTCGTCAGCCCAACTCCATAATTCATCTAAAGAAATAATCCTTTTCACAGCAGTGAGCATTTTCTGTGCAGGGGTAAGGAAGATGCCAGGAGGTCATCAGTTTCAGGAGCTTTCTGACTTGTTTTCAGCTGCACAGGTGGGCAGGGGAGCCAGAAGTGTTGAACCCCAGCTGGTGGCTGCTCAGCAGCAGGGAAGGGGTGGGGGGAATGGATTTGGAGAAGTGGCTTTGAGGAGGGATGCTCAGCAACTTGAAAGAAAGCAGCGACATCATTCTCTGTTCGCAGAATAGACACTCATGAAACAGCAGAAGAAAAGCGGAGTGGTACATAAAACACAGTGCAAGTTTAGCAACGTGTTAAGAAAACAAGTGTAGAATGTGAACTCAATTACAGACCAATCCCAAACGCATCAGCAGCTGGTAATGATGATTTCTGTGGAGTTATTGCAGTAACAGACAGAACACAACAGTTTAATTATAGAGGGTTTATGCAACTTCTTTTTTAACAAGTATGAAGCTGTATCAAAGAAACCAGTTTTTGAAGTGCTATTTAAGAGATATTCTTTTTGTATTTATTTGGGGCTTTCTTTAAATGATACCTTACAAAATGTAAATCTATGAACATAAAAAGAGTTCCAAGTACTGAAGGATGCTAACCCCTACACATAAATATGTCTCACTCCACATTCACAGGAAACACAAGCACAGCCTGAGCCAATCTTCCAGAACTCAAATAGGTGCTAATGATTTCCAATTAACACATAGAAGAGAAAGGTTTACCATCACATATGCAGAAGATATGTGCTCCAGACCACATGAAAACACAAGGAAAGTGTATTGTTCACTTCATACGCAGATGCTCACACAGCACTTTGGACCACATTAGAATCTTACTAGACAAGGCTGTGAAAATATTAATGATATAATTGCCAAGTTTTATTTCTTTAATACTCTTCAGATAATACTTTTTCCACATTTTGATCAAAATACTGAAACCTTTAAAGTGTGAATGAGGCCAAAAGTGAAGTGCTGAATTGAATTGATATGTGTATGCACACACACATAAGCATACATGCACACACATTCAGAGGAAGTTACATGAAAATGAATAATGCCTGGAAACTCCTCTAAACACAGAGTTTAAATTAGGAGGAAAACTTGTACATTGGTCATTTCCCTTTCTCATTTTCATAATCCTATGGACCATGAATGGCTGGAGTTAGACCAAGCATGCTCAACTGCTGTTGAGCATAAGAAACATTTTCACAATCTGATAAACAATAAATTACATACCAAAGTTTTAATAAAGCATCAAATAAAATAAGAAATATGTCTACCTCAGTCCTGAATGTATAATGGTCTCTAAGGAAAACATGTGTACCTAGTCTGCTTGGTTCTCTTGTCCACTGATTTAATGCACTTATCTATAAATCACTTCAAGAATATGTCAAGAATTTATTCTGCTTTCACATAATAGCTACATTTACTTAAATAAAGGATGACAGACTGAAGTCTGCTATAACAGTTGCTCAAGAAATTCCCAGCCTTCTGAGTAATTAAATTGCTACAAACTGATAATTTTAGTCTTGAGAAGAAGTAGTCGTGTCCAAACTGAAGCCTTTTCCTACTTTTCTACTTTAATACCACTTGCAGAGCAAACAAACAAAGAAATAAGCATTTCTATGAGCCGTGTCTGAGTTAACCTGACATGCAGGAATGCATGTAAAATGCAGAACCTCTTACATGTCATCCTAAGGCAAACAGTGACTTATGCCTACCCTGCTACAACCTTTAAGAAACCTCTTTTATGTAACACACCTCTCCCGCCCACCACCGAATTAATAAAGAGACATTCATAACAACAGAACTGCCGTCACTGGCTGCAGAAGGCGATTTTGATGAGCCATGTAGGATGTTGTTTTCCATCTCCTTATGCTATACTTACTGCAGCTTCCACCTAAGGCTTTTGCTGAGAGGCAGTAATGGTCTGTTGACATGTTGGTTTGCAGGGATTTTGCAGTGGGACTTAGCTCTTTAGGTACAGTACAGATATATGTCAGCACTAGTGTAGTGGGAAGAGGCTGGAAGGGAAAGGGTTGGAAGTACCTACTGAGGCCAAGAAGGATACGATCAGTGCCAGGAAACAACACAGCACCTTTAATCATTTCTCCCATGATGCACCCTACTGACCACATGTCAACTGAAAACAAAAATGAAATGAAGGTAAACAAGAAAACAGGAACAGAACAACAAATAAATGAGAAGACTTATCCAATCATTCTATAGCACAGTGCCTGCAGCCCACACTGGAGACACAGACCTGCCTTTCGCTCTCTGTGGATGCTTTTCTGCCTGAGCTTAAATGTTTCATGAGAACATAGTAGGTCTGAGAAAAAACGACTCCAACAGTTTTCTTTACCCCAGTGTTGATGAAAGACAATACTATTAAATACAGAAAACCAAGTGAGACCCACAGCTGGCTACTGTGCTGGCTACTACATAATACAACTTTGTAATTAAAATTTACCAATTAATTTTGTCTTTTTCAAGTTTTCATTTGCATTCGTTACCTAGGTTTATGCTGCTTTGTCTTGTAAATGAATGCTGGTTTCTGTATTCAATAAGGATATGCAAATTATTTTTCCTTTATCATTCCAGTTACCAGAGATCCATGCATATTTTCCCAAGCTGAACTGCGAGAAGCCACAAAAGGATCTTGGGTCCTTGTGAAGACATATCCACCTCTTATTCAGGGGTTTGAATAAAATTTGTTGAGATCATTCACCTCCAACAATGCTTGCTTTAGAGCCTGTTGGTTCACTTCCACCAAGTCTCAGTGAAGCCAGCAGTCCATAACAAGGGTCTCGAGAATTTCATAAGATTTCCATTTGCCATGATAGGAAATCGTGATTTCTAAATAGGCCAGCTGAGACACAGAAGCACAAAGATGTACCTTCTGCATTGAAACTCAGAGCAAACTGGGTGACTATTGACTTCAAAGAGAGAAGAGCAGTTGAGCTGGGTCAGACAAAGCTAACCACAATTTACACTGGTACACAAGATGAAAATCAGACTCCTCATATCCATCACAGGATTAAGGTGGCATTTTCCCCCATAGCAATACCATGAAACCACATTACCTCTGTTGTCCTTGCTCTATGATAAGTCATAGGGCATGGAAGCAAGAAAAGGGACAGACTGGTCTCTCAGGGCCAGAAACCATGGGGAAAAATATGAAAGCATCATGCTGTTTGGGTAAATTTACTCTTATAATTTCATATTGAGTGACAATTTAAAGTGCATTTAACTTTGAAAGCAAATGTCCTGTCTGTGGAAATCTTAACATGCCTTGGTCTAAGGTTCCCTGTGGCTTTTTTAGAGTATGAAAAGCTTCAACACCACAAAAAAATAAATCAATAAACAAAAACAAAACCAAAAAACCACAACCAAACAAAAAAAACCCCCACTAAATAAAAGGCTACTTTTTTGGAAGTAATAAGCAGACCTAGAGATGTAAATTATTGCTGCTTTAATCACAAGCTAAATGGCATGCAAAATATCAGGAAAAGATAAAGCAAGCAGTTGTTTGTTCATCTGCTATTAATTCCTTTTTATTTTCAGAGACTGCCTTCTGACATCACTGCTCTATGCTGTGCTTCAGAGCACACACAGAGAAGTTGAACTAGTGACTTACTAAACTGCAAACTGTGTAAAATCAAAGATGATTATGCTCCACTACTCCTGAGGTTTTGGGAAGGAAAATTTCCAAATCAGAAGGAGCAAAGGTGAACATCTGAATTATAACCTATGTCCAAAGACCCTTCTTGACTGATGCCTCTTTTTCCTCTCCTGAGTCAATTAGAAATAAGTCAAAGTGGAACCCAGGGTTTAGCTGTGTGTTTAAGAGAAGTAGTCAGTTGGAGGTTAGGAGTTTCAGCATATACAGCAGCAGCTGTCAGAAGCTCTAGTTAAGGCACTGAGACCTGTGTAAAACTCCAGAAAAGACTGCCGTACAGATATCTGTGCCTCAATCCTCTGATTCACTTGGTCCAACATCAATCCAGATGTAGTCTGAGTAATTTTAGTCATACAAGCACACCACAATCTCTAAACATTTGCACTCAGCCCCAAAGCACTGAAAATTTACATCTGGTACAAGATGTTTTTTTAAATGCAAGATATTCACAAAGACTGTCCTCCACAGGAACCTTCAAAATCTTTCCAGGGGCTTGAGGCTTGAACCTCCCCCAGCCTGGGGAGGCTGAACAGAAGTTGCTCTGTTGCCACACATGCATGCCCCCTGCCTCCCAAAGCTTCTTGTGTCCTGTGGAAGTAGTCTGGTCTGGCTGCTGACATGGCCCTTCACAGGGTGAAGGTGACCAGAGAGATGGTGAGGGGAAAGTTGGGATAGAAGAACACTAAGAAGACATGTATTCCTCTTGTGTTTTAGTCTCATGCATTTCCTGACCAAAATGAGTGCTTGCTCATCCTTCCAGATTTCAGATTTCACTCAGCAAAGATGCAGAAGGATCAGGAATTGTAGAACTAACCAAAGTTGTTTTACATGGAAATGACCCAAGTTGACCTTCCATGGACACCTCCCTTGTAACTCTATATTCTCCTCTTGCCAAACTGCAGGTTCTCTGGGGCTTGACACAGCACAATGAGAGGGAGCCTATAAGGAAAATCTGTAACTGCCCCTGATAAAACTTACACTGAGGTGGCTCTTCGGTTCTGCACTCAGTAAACTCCAGCTGTCATTCAAGGACAATTGTGACACTCAAAATTTATTAAATACATGCCATGAGGAAGCTCTGGAGATAGAGATGCAGGCACAGCTGAAAGAGCTCTACTATCTTTCCCAGCCTCATGGGCTAGTTCATACTTTCTGCCCAGAGCACTAGTGAGAATGCCAAACGTTCACACCTGTAATAGCTCCTGTTTCAGTGATGCAGAAATCGCCCCTCTGCAAGCTGACAAGAGATGTTCACGTCCTCAAAACTGACTTGGGAAGACTATGATAGACATATTAATGAAGTAAATCATGATACCTGATTTTATTTGTGTAACTGTAGGCCAAAAATATTTAGCACACAATGCCGCTTGCCAGTGGCTGAGATGCAAACTCTAAAAAAATGTCAAGGCAACTGAGTGTGCCTGTCACAACAGTGAGTTTCTCTCACCAAATTCTCCTAGAAGGGAGAGATACCCTGCTGGGCAAGACCTCTCTTTACCTTCATCTGTATCGTTGAGTACTCCTGCAGAGCTGCACCAACATCTGCTCTGAAAAACCATTTCTAGGTCCTTGAATTTTCAGGAGGAAAGATACAGTAGTCTGTATTGGACACTGTATCTTGTTTTCACAGATTGTTGTTCCTAAGCAATAAAAAGGGACACAGTTTATAAAAATACTACGTAATTCTTAGTAACACATGGGCAAAGCTGCTTTTTTTTACCTGTTCCAGCTATCACAGCTGCAAAGGCTTCAGACTGACAATGCCAATGGAAGTCCCTGATGTGTGGCAATTGTCATGACTGTTGTGGAGATGGCTCAAACACTTGAAAAAGATTAACACCACCACCCCCCACCCCCCAAATCCCTATCTCTCTCCTAAGTCACAGCAAATTCCCAGTTTTGTGACATTCCACACTGGGGCAGGTTTGTTGGCAGGACTTGTGACCCCATGGGGTATCCATGCTGGAGCAGCCTGTGCCTGAAGGACTGCACCCCATGGAAAGGGATCAATGCTGGACCAGTTCATGAAGAACTGCAGCCCATGGGATGGACTCACATTGGAGGAGTTCATGGAGGACTGTCTCCCATAGGAGGGACCTCACGCTGGAGTAGGGAAAGGACTCCTCTCCCCAAGGAGGAAGCAGCATCAGAAACAACGTGATGAAGTGACCATAATCCCCATTCCCCCCTCCCTGTATTTCTGGGGTGGAAGAGATAGAGAATCAGGAATAAAGATAAGCCTGGGAAGGAGGGAGGGGTGAAGGGAAAGTGTTGTTAAGATTTGTTTTACTTTTCATTATCTAACTCTGATTTTGTTTGGTAATAAATTCAACTACTTTCCCTTAGTCATCTGTTTTACCCATGACAGTAATTGATGAGTGATCTCTCTCTGTCCTGATCTCAATTCATGAGACTATCTTTTCTATCCCCTATCCATTTGTGGATGGAAGTGATAGAGTGGCTTTGGTGGGCACCTGGCATCCAGCCAGGATCAACCCACCACAGTGCAGAAGCCTGGCCCATCTGGAAAATTGCGGAAGGAGGTAGGAATCACATGACATCTGTGCTCTTCCTCAGAGGTTGGCTCTTAAGTTGCAGTGCCAAAGAAGTGCTAAAAAAAAAAAGACTGTTTTCCCTTGGGAAGTTATGCTCAAGTGTTCCTTTCAGAACAGTAGAGCTTGCAGTGGTACTGGAAAGGATGCTACAGGATATTAAGAGGCACGTGTATATTAAGAAAAGGCCACAAGAATCCTGAGATGCAAGCTCAAGAATGAGTAGAGGCACACAGAATGACTCATGCCCTTCCCTTTCTCCCATTTTGTTTTGAATAAAAGCATGTAAAAAAAAAAAATCATTGCAGTAAGAGAGATCTACAGAGAATGTTGCCAAGGAATGTGAAACATACTGCGCTGCATCTAAAAGACTGTAACATTTAAAACATGTTTTACACATCCTGCTGTTGTTAGATTCAGGTCTTCTCTTGAGCTCAATTCACATTTGGACTTTGAAGTATCTCTTCCCAGGTCTCAAAGAGTGTTTAAGTAACACTTGCGTTACCTCTTTCAGCAGGAAACCCACAGGTACTCTCTCTTTCCACAATACAAACAGATTATATATAATTTAATATGCTTATATATTTTCATATCTGATAAATGATATGTGATTTTGAGTGTATTCCAGTTTTCTACTTTGATCCTGACCAAATACCTACAGGCTGTTGACAAAAGGCATTTAAGTGCTGTTTTGTCCACAAGTTCTAAATTCTCTGCTCAACTGTACCGGTGACACTCAGCTCATATTAGCACAGTTGTCATCAAGCAAAAATTGATTAACTGCATAGAAAAAACCCAAAACATTTGAGACCGTCCAGTTTTCATAGGTGCCTGAAAGGACAAATAACTTGCCTCAGTTGGAATTCCTATGAGGTAGCAGTGGGTGTAGCACATATCTTCACCGCAGCATTTGGTCACTTTTGAAACTGCGTGTTCAGACCTGTCCTGAAAATCTTTCAGGTGACTGATGGGAAAGCAATGGATCATCTTCATTGTAGCACCTGAGATACACTTCAAATGCTACAGAGATGACAGATATGTGTGGGGTCTCATGGTAAGGTGCAAATTAAACTCTATGAACTGTTAGAGTATGCATATCTGAATTAAAAAAGAGAAGAATGGCAACAGCCAAATCATCCTCACATCTACTTAGAAGTCTCTTTGAAACAGACCTGGTCTCATATGAGCAAACTTTAAGAAAAATTCTGAGTCCAAAACCGAATACCAAATACTCAGGGAGGAATCATCCAGGTCAACAAAATCTAAAAGTAGCCATCGATGCCATGATAGCTAACACAACTTAAGTATCAGGCTAACACGTACTAGCTGATCCAACCTGGAAAGCCAGGCTAGCTGTTCTTAATAGTATCTTTTAAATAATCCTGATGTCAATTGCTGGTTCTGGGTTTTGTTGGTTTTGGTGGGTTTTTGTTGTGTTGGTTTATTGTTTGCTTTTTTTTTTAAGGCAAAACAAGGCTTAGGAAAATACTATAATAAATAATGGCCAGTCTTCGCGAGCGAAGATCCGGGGAAGGTCTTTACACCTTCCAGCCTGCGCATTGGATTTTTTAGGTGAGACACAGTGTGCGCGGAACTGAGCCCACCCTTTAATCCTAAGGTTCATCTGCCGGGGCCAAGTGAGCTTGGACGGTGGCAGCGAGGTCCTTAGGACGTAGGTGGGTTGCCTTTAAGGGCTAACGAGCTCCACCTGCCCGGGAGTGGCCCTGACCGGGAATCGAACCCGGGTCTCCGCGGTGATAGCGCGGCGCCTTTACCACTAGACCACCAGGGGCTCCAGGAAAATACTACTGGGAATAAGAAAAACAACAGATTGCACTAAACAAAACTGCAGAAGTTTTATTACACTAAACTTCAAGAAAATACCTGAGATGCACACAAAACACTAGGATTACACCCAATGCAGATCTTATTTCAAACGCAAAGACAAATTCTGCTAGTGAGTGGTGGAAAGGCAGCACCTTTTCCTAAAAGACTTTCTTGGTTCAATTTTTTTTTTCCTAAAGCAATAGAACACTCTCTGTTAGATGTCAGAGAGAATCTCTTAATCCCACTGCTCTCAAAGACAGCTAGCAGGCAAAGGAATTTTTGACAATATGGCCAGAGAAATCATTAACTTCATCTGTTAATGCTGACTTCACAAGCCATTTTGCACGTTGATAATTACATAGAATAAAGCTGAAATTTCTCCCTCTTGCTGCCTTAATGGTATTTTCTCTTTTGACTGTCCTAGACTCTAAGCTATCTCCGGTAGGAATCCTGTTTTTCATATTCACCACAGAACTTCAGGCCTAGCCAAACTTAGAAATATATTGTGATAATAGCCAAGTGTCCTATGACTAAGTTATTGTTTTCTCTTTTATCTGCTGAAGGACTCACATGAACTTCCTCGAATATGATCCTCTACATGCTTCCTTTTCAGTACTGAAAAGAAATGCTCTGATTTTCCCCATTAAGTGATGTATGCCTGTAGGACATCACCACGGCCTTGGCAGCTCACATCTTAATAAATCTGTCTCATCTAAAAGCATTCATTTTAAGTTTTCCCTTCTCTTCACAAAAAAATCAGAAATACATTTCTAATCCTTAAACTGAAATCTTACGAGATTTTGAAGACCTTATTACCTAGAGCTGAACACAGCTTTGGGGAAAGCACTGGGGGATTCTAACATATTTCCGATGGAAGAGTTTGGGCAGTTTTTAATTGCTTTCATTCTTTCTGATTCAAGTGAGGCAAAAGTGGAATAAGCATCAAAGAAACACTGAGTGAAAAACAAAAGCTTACCAGAACTTGCCAGGAATATTTTGGTCTGCAAATCCATCTGGAAATGGATTTGAAAAGTGGATTTCTTCTCAAGAGGGTCTGAGACAAGCAAGTCTCCCCGACAGTACCTACGTTAGCTGACTAACATGGAATAAAGATACCTGCTAGGCAATTTCTACCTGGTACTTCTCCGGGAGACTAGAGGCTGTTATTTGTCTGAAAACCAGCTGTAGTCCATTTAGATTTCAGAGCTTTCTTATAGCAACTTAAGAGAATGTTCTTTATGTATGTTTTAAAACTGAAATTTCATTTCAAGTCAGCAGAACCTAAATGCAATTGTAACTCAGTGTGATGGTTTAGATAAGAGCAACTTCTTAAAATTTTTCTTTTCATAAAACTTGGCAGCAGCTGTGAAATTTCTCCTAGATGTATGCTGTGCCATACACAAATATTCCTACTCCAGACTAGAAACAAGTAAGCTTATAAGCAAGTGCACACAGTAGACAGTCTTCTGAATAATTAAAAAGAAACAATATTTTTTTGTTTCTATACAGACTTGCCTTTCAGTTAGAAAACCCTTTGTTGGAAGGTCTTAGGTAGCCCAAGAGAAGTATATAATGTCCTTCTGTGAAGTTTACCTGCAGCTGCACAAATGCTTCTCCAGCTCTTCCTGTACCTGGGAGGGAAACTAGATCTGCTCATCAACAACCACTGAGGGATGGGAAATAATATGGACCCATACACAAACAACTCTTTCCAACACTGACAACTCATTCATGGGGTCAAACTGGTTAACAAATGAGTACTGACTTGGAAATGAATGTCCCTTTTTCTTTTTTTTTTTAACTTCCCATTCACCCGAATAAAATCACCACTAAAACATCGTAGTAATTGTGGCCTGGCCCAGATATATTCCATTTCAGGGTATAGGATTTCCAATGATTTAAAAATCAGGACTATCCTACAACTTACACAATATTTGCTGCATTTGCTAAAAACATTGGTTGTTCTTTTTAAATGATATTGAAATGTTAAAAGGTATTTTAAAAATATTCTATTGCTATCCCTTAGTAAGACGCTGTCATAAGACACTGTTGTCACAGCCAGACAGAAACAAAGTAATTCTCATGTTTGAATTATTTTTTAAACATTGTTTAAATTATATGGCATTTATTTTTTTCTATAAATGGGCAGAAGAACATGACTTTAAATTTAATGTGTTGTTGAAAAAGAAGAGGAACCCATTAACCATGCAACTATGCTTTTACCCTGAAACCATTTCTTTTATGTATTCTTGTTTCTTATCAACTAAAATCTCAATCAGACTTCTAATAATAAAACCCAAAATTTTTACCTCGCTGTCATGTTTTGCATCCAGTAACTTTCCAGTTCATATTCCTACCAGACTGGAAGCCAGTTCGGTGCAGCTGTTTCCCCCTCAGTAAAACAGGAGGTACCTGCTGTTTCTCCACCTATCTGTTAGTGAAGTATAACTGTATCCTCACCGGGACACAGGGCACAGCTCAGCTCTCAGAGAAAATGACAGAGCTGTGAAAATAGGAGGCAGGACCTAACCCTGACGAACATGACATGACAGGAATGACTCAAGAGTCAGCAAAAAAATAATGACCTCCATGGCTACATGTCTATGAAAGCTGGGTTTGCTTCATACCAACTGCTGGTGTCTGCTGATGCCAGATTTTTATGATGCCTTTCTGCCAGCTTGCTGGAAATAATATGCCTTTTTGTTTCTGAAAGTGGGAGAAATGTTGTGCTGCTGCATTTTATTCTCATGGGCAAAATACACACTACTTACATTTCCAAGCCATCATGGGCAGGTTGCCTGGTTTAGCCTGTGACAAACAAAAAGCTAAGCAGACACGTCCTCTTTTATTTTCATTTTCTAATATTGCTTTTACCACCTTACCACCTTGGATGTGGCAAAAATAATATCACTCAAGACAAGAAGAACAAGATGGAAGGGAAATACAGTTTAATTGACACAGTTGCATTGTGTCATTACATTGACTTGTGCAACTAAAGGGAAGTCCATTTTTAAATCAAGAGCATCTGATTTCAGGCCAATTTGGAAACCACAGCAGATAAATGGCTGCCTTTAACTGGGTGAGTCAAATTCTTCACTTTCTTTTAAAGAAAAAAAAAATGTTGTATTGACTCAACTCTGAGCCCATACAGCATTGAGATGAATCCAAAACCATGATGCATTAGCAAGCAAATGATTATGATGTCACCACAAATGTTATGAAGTCACAATTTCCAAAACATGAAAGCAGAAAAACAGATTTACAGGAAAAATAGAGGCTAAGTTGGGACTTTTTTCTTTTTTCTTATTTTTTCTTTGAAGGATAATAATTAAATCTATCCAATATGCAGTCATAATGCTCGTTTTCTATATTTCTTATTTGCATGACATAAATGCTATATAAAATTGAATTATTTCAGGTTTCAAAGTAACTTAATTGACTGAAATAATCCTGTGCATCTGTTTTTCATTTTCAATTTTGTTCATATCAGTAGTGCACTATTTTCATTCACTCATACCACTGGGATTCAACTTTTTGCTTCTATCTTTACAGTCCTGGTATAGTCATTTTATGGTAAAAGGGATGGGGTGGAGGAGAGGAACAAATAATAGGTGAAGCTGCAGCAAATGGCACAAGGATACAGTCCCTTCCAGGAAAGAGGATTTTGTGGCGAACCATTTCTCCCATAATGCATCCCACAGACCATATATCCACTAGAACAGCAGACACAGGGAAGTGAAGAAGGAGGGAAAAAAAGCAAAGTTAACTATGGTATTTCACTCCTAAAGGAGGGGAAAAAGAACAGGTTGATCAGAACAGTACAGTTTGTTTTGTGGTTTTGTTGGGTTTCTTTTTTGTGTCTCACCAAAAGCTAAAATAAATAAATAAGTAAAAGCTGTGTCAGGCAGCTCAACAATAGTAACAACAGTGGAAAAAGTTTAAAATCAACATTTTGGGTAAATGTTCGAAGCTAGCAAGTAAAGATCAAGTAATAACTGCACAGATCCATGGTATACACTGAATTTATGGTGAAAAAACAACTTTTTAATTTTTTTCCCTCAGAAAAAAGATCCAAACCCAGATAATGATAATCTGGAATAAATCCTACTGTCAGTCAGGTAGTTTCCAGACTTTGCCCTGCAGTACTGAGTCTCTCTGCAGCAGTACTCAAGAGATTCCAAAGAGAACTGCTCACACAAGTAAAGGCCATATGGATAGGTACCACCCTTACAGGTTATTTAAAACTCCTGCTTCAGCAGCTGTACCTGTGTCTTATCTCTAGTTACCTATCTAGATGTATCTGTTGGTGCCTACATATCGGCTAGGAAGAACTGGAGAGCGTGACCTGAGTGACTTAGCTTTGTACTGTGTACGTACTCAAAATAAATGCTAAAAAAGATGCTCCTCAGGGCAAGTACCAACAATACTATGAGCATTTCTTTTTCCTGATCCTGCCTTCTTCAGCTTTTAGATAAAATATGCATAGCTGTGTTATCTGCTTAAGTTGGGTAGGGGTTTTTTGGTCCTTAAGTCTTACAAGAAAAAATGGCTGGACAAGTACTGTAACACAGTATGCACAGAAAAAAAATCCCCTGTATTCTGCGTGAAGAGCAAAAAAACTGCTTTCAAATGCTTTAAAAGACTATGTTGTTTCTAAGCTTTGAACCCCCGTTTTTTTAGTTATGTTTGACCTACACAACCAGTTTTCTCCTCTTTTTCTTCCCCCTTTTTATCCTTCAAGAGCAATCCAAAACAAATCAAAGAAACAAACAAACAACTCATTTCTTGGTAAAACAAAATAAAGGTGAAATGTTCCAGTTGGGAGAAGGAAGGTACGGGTATCAGGGGCATGGGACAGCAAAAGCATGCCTGAGGCAGCGGTAGAGTTTTCTTCATAGTGACAGTTTTGGGACCTTCTACAGAAGTGCAGCAAACTGGTTATAATTATGCATCTTTAGCCAACCAAGTGCAGAAAGAAAATGAAAGCAGTGAACAGTCCTTATACAGGCAGTGTACATCATTAGATGAAAAAAACGGTAGGGGAGCTTCAGTAATGTGGCAGCACAGGCCAGAGCAGGGAAGCAAAGAACAACCCTTTCTGTTGACTTCCTTGGGAGCTAGATTAGAGCCTTCAAGCAGCTCAGCTTCTCTGACAGCTGACCTTCATTTTCAAATATTTTCTTTCCTTTCTCTGTTTACTGGATTTTGTCTTCGTACAAGCAAGACAAGGTCATTCATCTTAAGCCAGATTCACTGACCAGGGAAGTCAAAGGAAGTCTCTATGTTAACTTCAATGGGCATTTGATCAGGGCCTTTGGATGTGGCAAACATTCTTAGAACCTTCCCAGCTGTGTACTTCCTCACAAAAGTGTGTCTAACTTTTTCTTAGTGTGGTTTTAATCACATGAAAAGCAACTGCTTTCTGTGTCCTGTCATGGACAACAACATCAACAATGGTAATCATCTACTAAATGTCTGGAGAAAAAAAAAAGGCAAAAGAATTAATTTGGCAATAGAAGAAACTCTGGATTTTGACTAAGGAACTTTCTAAAGCGTGCTGAGTGTAGTTCAAATTTCTAATGGCACAGCAAAAATTTTGATTAGAAAATACTTTACAGAAGATTACTCCTTTTTCAGAAATTATTCTCTATGTTTAGACTCTACTTAATAAGTCTTTACTTTTTAGAATTTTGTATTAAAATGTACACTTTAAATTCATAAACATTACAAATAATTCATAGAGGGACTTGCTAATTTCAGAAGAGGTCATGTGATTATGCCTTTGGTAGTTCTTAAGTCATGGAATCAGCTCCCAAAATCTGTTTCACTGCCCTTTACAGGATGCAGTTGGCTATTAGTAGAAGTTCTCTCTCAAGTTAGCTAAACTCTGCAATAGAAATTCAGTGCGGCACTTTTTAATAAATTCCTGTATTTGCCATCCAAAAGTCTTCTTGTACAAACGCAACTGCTAGATTTTGATGGCAAAATCTGAGTCATAGTCTATTCCCTCCTTTCCTAGTCTACCTGGCACTCAGATGCAATTCTCAGTTATGTTATAAAATGAGAATCACTTAAAAAGCTTTCTCTTCATCCCCTGCAAGATGTGAGTTCTTCCTTACCTGTTCCTCTATAGCAAGCACCCCCACCTGCTTTTTACAGTCTTTCCAGGGACCAAGATCTCTCATAGACTATCCAGAGCAAACTCCTATTTACTTCTAGGGAGATTACATAGAAATTATATGTATTTTCTTTTAGTTAAAACTTTTTCCTCTTCTCTGCAATTCTACCTGTTATTTAAAAAAAGGAGTCTCAAACTGTAAAATTTATACATAGATCATGACCACATGAAACCTGTAAGTAAAATGTGGGACTTCAGTTAAATCTATTATGAAGAAGGAAATCATTCCTGAAATTCAGATCTAGCTCTGGATTTGGACAAATTCTGGAAGGGCTAGGATCTGCTATTTCA
The DNA here is from genome assembly GCF_022539395.1 of Myiozetetes cayanensis. Lineage (NCBI taxonomy): Eukaryota > Metazoa > Chordata > Aves > Passeriformes > Tyrannidae > Myiozetetes > Myiozetetes cayanensis. The sequence goes on from NW_026087555.1 coordinate 3,818,970, forward strand.
GCTTGTAACTCTTCTTCTTCCTTTAAACAGCTCAGAGACGCAGACTCAGTTATAGAACACATCACTCATTCAGCAAATCCAGTGGTTCCCACACTCTTTCACAGCCACGGGAGCCAAGGATATTCTGGTCAGAAAGAGCTAACTGTACTTGTTAAACTCAACCATAACTAAGGACAAGTTTTTTATTACTCTGCAATCCCACACTGATATATTCACCAGCATTACATCCCAAATACATTCTGTAGCTGCAGTACACAACAGTGAGAAACTGTTCCAATTCAAGATGTTATTTCTCATTATGTTTTCTCTTTCTCCTTCAGGTGCCCCTTACAATTGTAGGAGCAGACCTTGCACTTCAGGTCACACTGTGCTATGAGACCGCAGCCCTACCGTTCTCTTTGTAGCCCATTCCCAAGATGACCTCTGGTGCTCTGTAGTAACGTGTCACCACATACGGAGTCATCATGAAGCTAGTGCCTGCAGTCCTGGCCAGTCCAAAATCCAAAATCTTCAATGTGCAGTCAGATTTTACTACAATATTACTTGGTTTTAAATCCTGCAAGAGACAATGAAAAGACACATGACTGTCATTTACAAAGCCAAGTATAGCTGTGATACAGATTGATCCTTTAGGTCACCCTTCAAATATTCTTTTACTCTTCTGACACAGTTACTATCAGAAATACCTGTAAATACAGAGCAAAACCTTGCTACTATTTTCTGTAGCAAACTGTTCTGGAAGTTGTTCTAACTTGGCATACTGTGGGGACACCTGGATAGCTTTACCTGGACAGCAGAGACTACTGGTGATAAATTAATTGCATTTAGCAGTTCATGAAACTAGGATTATTATCAGAGTACTGTTTTAATTTTTTTTTTTTTTTTTTAATGCTGGGAGCCTAATAGAAACTTTCCAACTGTCTGAAAGTCAAATCTATCACCCCTTGCTAAACACACAACATGCCAAGAAATGAGACCTTTGTTTATTGTAAAGCAACATCCACTTTGTAACCCATTTTATCAGCCCTTCTTTTCTAGCTTGTTTAAACGGAAGGGAAACAATTTTGGTTGTTTTGTTTGTTTGTTTTTTAATCTGGGAATTCCAAATTAGTAAAAGTACATTTCAATAAAGAAGTTAACTCGGTATTTTCAATCCATTCAGAATTCCCTCCTGCTCACAGAAATGTGAACTGTGCCCCTTGCTGTCAACAATCACAGAGCTGCCTCTGGCATTCACAGCCAGGTTCCACATCCTTATCAGGCACAGTACTCTGATGTGGAAAGGCAAAATAAGAGGATGCATTTAAAATAGACTTAGCAGTCTTTTAATTTGCTTTATTACCTGTAAATGATGGCAAACATGAATTTTATATGCCCAGACCTCTCTGGATCCTGACCAAGGAATACTTGGACCAGACTACGATATCAACTCAAAGTCTAAATGTCATGCACGCAAGATATAGCCAGCTGCATGGTTAGGAAAAATAACATTTATCTACACATTTCAGAGACCACAACCACTTTGATGACTTCCAGTGCTTATTATTTGGTTATTATTTATTTTTAATAAACACATTTAACCTAACACAAGCATGGACCTACACTGCAAAGGGCATAGGCTAAGACACTTAAGCTTACAGTTATTGTACTGGGAGGCAGGGCTTTGATCCACAATATACAAGAAAGTCAAGTGGTGTTTAAAACCTTCATGATTATTTCACATGCTGCCTTAAGTTTTAAAGCAAACTGCCCCTTACCCTGTGAATAATTCCTGCAGAGTGAAGATGCTTGATACCACAGAGCATTTGGTAGAGTAGATAAGACATTCGCTCATGGTCTAGCTCCATCTGAATGACCTGGCACAGATTGGCATCCATTAATTCCATTACCAGGTAACTGAATGGAAAAACAAAGTCACAGGGTCATTACCAGTATTGAAGAGGAATCCCAGCACTATCTCAAATAAGGAACAATGCCTTTCCTAGCTTCAATTAATTTTATTCATTTTATTTGTGATGACTGGGAGTAACACAGTTGGAGACTGGGCCCGCTCACAAGGGTACCATGGTGGTGTTTGTATCTCACTGCAGAGACATTACAATTTTAGCACCCCAGCAAAACTGGTGCACCTTCCTTGGTGCATTCCCCATGCAGAGAAACTATAACCTACATGGGCAATCAGGCAGCACAACATGGAAAAGTGCAGAAAACAAAAGAGCCACAAGCACCAAATGACATAACTGCTTGGCCTTTGACCATCGCAAGGAATGGCTACCAAAGTACATGTAGGAATCTGAGAGAAACAGAGAAGTCTGAGAGGCTAAAACATGCATCCCCATGCAAAATGCATCCAAAAATCCTCCTAAGACTGTATGACTTCACAAAATTCTCATCACAGCTAATAGGTTATTTCTGATATCAGACTACATAATGGCATACATTTCCATACAATGTATACAGAATATGGGAAAGACAGAAAGATAAAAGGAGAACAACTATATAAAAACACGGACTGTTTAAAATTTCATTCACAGAAGGTTTGTACTACACACAGTAGTGGTTGTGTAATACTGCAAGGTTCCAACAGAGATGCCAGTTGTCTTCTACACCTGGTGTAGTTCCCTAGGCAAGTAATTTTATTCAGTCGAAGGTCATACCAAAACAAATATGAAAGCTATTATTTGTGACTTTATAAGTGTCAAAAGACGTCTCAATAGGGGAATGCAGAATGTGTGTCTACCCACTAGACTTGCACGATCTTGTCTGGATGTGCTTATAACCTTTGCATTTTGCTGAGTTATTACATTCAAAGTACAGTATAATGCCCCTAAAGCTTTAGCTTAATTACTGCTTCTGTTACTTACACATCCTGGAACTCCTCCAGAGATTTCTGTGGTGTGAAGACATTTAATAAACTGATAATCTAGAAAGCAAAGTAAGACAAAAGAATGAAGAGAAATGATATACATAATCATTTTGAAATGTGTTAAAGGATAAACTGGTTTTCACTGCTCAATTTATATTAACACATCTCACTTTATGGATCAGTGAAAATTTGGCACCATTTAAAATAAAATACCACAGATCTCTAAGATTTCTTCAAGGTGCACTTGAAATGGTCTTAAAGAAGGATAGCCAGTGACAAACTAAAATGCTAAGGGTCAGACAGTCCTCTGAATTTTGAAGTTATATATTCAAATATAAGTTCAACCTAGCATAGCAGTCCTTGTGTGCTACAGCCAGAAATTTCTTATTTATGAGGATTACTAACCTAAGGGGACAAATAATCAAGGACCATCTTATTAAACAGAAGTCCTTCCTTCTCTCTGACATGGCCTCAGTTCCTTTCAGGTCACATACACACACACACTGGATGACTCAAATTCCACCATGAGAGGTACACTTTTTGGTAGAAGTACTTTAAAACAGCAGACAAATCCTGAGTAAAGGCATCTTGCATGCTGCAACTCCTTTTTTTACCTTTTTTTCTTTTTCTTTTCTTTTTTTCTTTTTTTTTGGTTCTGTTTGGGCTTCTGTTTGTTTGATTTTAAATGGACTAGGCTGTTGTAAGGCACCGGTAAAAATATGTGAAACAGCATAGAGGAAAAATGTGACCTCATAGATCTGAACTTCCCAGGCTTTCCTTGTGTACAGATAACAGAGGTAGATGATATCAGCACAGCTGCCATGAAGGCAACATCTGAATGTCTCCCTCTCCATCTTCGTCAACCATCTAGGTTTTCTAACAAAAAGGGTTCAATATTCTTTCTCTTTACTCCACATATTCTGACTGAATATTTCCTCTGCGCAGGAGCCTTTACAATCCTCTGCTTCCTTTGCACTTCTCTACAGAGACAGATCGAAACTCTAGCCCAACCAACATGGTGTTGTTAGCAGCTCTCAAGCAGCACGTTTAAAATTACGTATTTGAAATTATTGCCGCTCCTGCTGCCCTCTGCTCTTTCTAGTCCATTAAAAAACTGAAGTGAGAATGCATCATTCTCCTGCCTAAGGAGAGAACTCCTCATTTATTCCTGCATTTTCAAATCCCCATGCATTGAGAAGCAACTGAGAGTAGCTTCCATCAAGTTAATAGGGAAGAGACAGGTACATTCCTGATCAACACAGTGGGAATGTAAGGATAAATTAATGCCCAGAAGAGAGGCAGAGGACACTAGAGTGACAAGTCCTGCGGTTTGCCATTCTAGAGTCAGTCGTTTTTCTTTTCATGTGAATTTGCGATAGATGTCACCTTAACATCACACTGTTCAAGCTCATTTTTGCTCTGCTTAAAAAGAAAGAGTTATTGCAGGATCTGAGGCAGGGTTAAACATTGCAACCTGAAAAATTCACTCCCAGTGAAAAGGAATGGGCACGCAGATATGGCAGGAGGCCATAGGAGAAATTGAGGAATTGGAGGAAAACTATATCCCTGAGAGATCCCTTGACAATGAAATGCAGCAATCCTATTATTTCACTACAAAAAAGCAAGTTTCTACTGCCAGGTAGATAGTTCTAACAGATAATGGTTCTAGTTAACACACAGCCTTGGAATAACACTCTTTCTGCAATGTAGGAATATTTTCAATACAATAGGTAGTGAGTTCAAGAAGCAGGGAAGTCTAAAAGCTGCTTATGCTGTGTTTTTTTCAACAAGAACACTGGGATTAGAAGTAACAGCACAATGCTGAGGTTTCAGAGTTCCTGGCTCCACAACATTAGCTTCCTCACAACATTAGCTTCCTCACAAATATGTGCTTTTGGTTCTTAATTTTCTTTGGCAGTTTTGCACAACCTATACAAAGCATTTATATATGAGTTGGTTTCAAATGAAGTCCAGAACAAGGAGTGATCATAGATATTCCAGTGCAGAAGACATGCTTTTCAGTCACAAATACCAGTGACAAGAGGATGGAATCAAGATTCCAACAACCACTTACGTATTTCTGGATAAGGAGCTGACAAGAACCCATTCTTCTCTCTCTCCTTCTACTATTCTAACCCTGCCAGGACATCCACATTTGGCATAGCCTTTAAATAAGCACATGGAACATCTTCATTCCCTCATGTGGGTATATGGTACCAGACTGACTGCAGCCCTCAAGCATAATTTACTTTTCAGTTCTTCTGTTTTAAAAGGAACTTAACAAAATTGCTTTCTTCCTAACAAACCAATATACACATCACTTCTCCAGCCATCTACTGAAAGCTTACATTTTTATGATTCACACACTTCATGAGGACCAGCTCCCTGTAAGCTCGCTTGGCGTGAGTTTGGTTCTGAAATGGTCTGCTGAGCTTCTTAATGGCCACGTTTCTGTCAAGGATGGCATCATATGCAGCACTGCAGTAATGACAAACACAGGAGTTATGCATCTTAGACGGTATCCAGCACTTCTCATGGCAAATTCCTGAGCCTCAAGTCTACCATTTCCTTTTTTTTCCACTGAGAAAGATACTGGGATAAAGGGAGAGATAAGACATCAAAAGGAGATGTAGCCCTTCATTTGCAGACAACAGCATGCACTACTACTTCTGAACTCCAGCTCCACAGGAAAGAAACATTTATTTTTAAGGGGTGGGAGAAAAAAATTAGGTAACTTCAAATAAAAACACTATAAAAACTGGATGTGACAAAAAGATATTTCATAAAGCAACTCTCTGTGCATTGGGTACAGTGGAAAGGCTTTTGTTTTTTCTGTCATGATTAAGGACACCGAGTGGCTCAGTGAACAATTGCCCAATTATCTAGAATCAAGTTATTTAACCATTCTCTGAGACCATATAATCCAAATCTAATAACATATCTAGAAACAGAACCATTTCACAATATTTTTTTACCATTTCCTAATAATGAAAGAAATTGTTACATATACACAGTTACAAATTATGAAAACATGAAAAAATACAGGCTGTGATTTGCAAACTGGGTTTTTAAAGCTGGGGTCCTAAAATTCTCCTTAAATTTCTAAATGTTTTGTGCAACCTTCAGTTATTTTTAGAATCATTACTTCCTATGAATCTGAACCACTTATTTTGGTGGTTTGAATCTGACTGCATAAATTCTGACTTCTAAATTCCACAAAGCACGCTAAGTCTTAGAAACATTCCCAAATGCACAGTGTTCTAAGACCCTTTTTGCGATTTTTTTCCTTTTACCAAGAACATAACACAAGTTTTCTGCTAATTCATGAAAAGCAAGTGTATTTCCCAAGAGTAAATTAATCAAACCACTAGTTGTCCTAAAAATGGCTTTTTAAAACATCAAAGTAAATATTCAAAATGCTGTAGTTCTATTTCATATTACCTCCTGCTTATTGTAGACATTCACTGGCAGAGTCTTATTGACCAAGTACAGAGCAGAAAGCATGCAAGCATCAGAAGCTTAGTCACAAAGCCAACCAAAATGTACAAGTGTTCAAAATAAGTAAAAAAAAGCGTAGGGAATGTATGTCTTGGAAACCACACATGAGGAGACGAATCGGAAATACTTCAGTTACACCACTTTGCATAAATAATACACCAAATACATCCCACAAACAAGAATAATTGTTTGCTAAAGGTGATGAAGAGTTTTGCAAAGACTACTTTTAGGATTCATTTAGGAGGACTCGTGATAGCAAGGCAAGGGACGCAATCCTTCGGTACTGCTCATTGCTACTAAGGCCACATCTGGAATGCTGAGTCCAGTTTCAGGCTCCCCAGTACGAGAAAGTTATGGGAATATTAAAGGAATTACACTGAGGAGCCATGAAGATGACTAGGGACTGCAACATCTATGTCATACAAGGAGTAGCTGAGCAAGCTGGAACTGTTTAGCCTGGAAAAGGCTTAAAGTGAATCTTGTCACTGTTCCTAAGCGTCTCCTGGAAGTGGAAAAGAAGATAGAGCCAGACTCTTCCAGTGGTCCTGAGCAACTTGCTCTAGTTGACTCTGATTTGAACACGTGAGTTGGACCAGGGGCTCTCCAACACCACCCATTCTGTCATTTGGTAACAATTCTTTATTCCCCTATTCATTAATAAGGCACATAACTTTCATGACCCAGCTAATATCATGCTAGGCACATGCATAAACAAAGTTAAACTAGTGCACTCACTAGTTAAACCACATAAAAAGTATCCTAGGTAACAAGGCTATCAAAGATCGAGCCTAACTTGACTTCCCTCTCTCCATGGAATTTCAAATCAATTAACCCTTGTGTTAGGAGGAATATGATGTGTGGTTTACAGCCTAACAGTATGTAGTAGAAAGCAAATCGGTCAGAATTGTGTCTCTCATTCTGATTTAGTTCAGCCACAACATGGCATCACATAAAGGCCACAACTTAAATACCCCTGAATTCCATTAAGAAAGTCATGAAAAAATATAATGCAAAGCTAAAGGATGTGAAAAACATAATCTTTCACCAGTTAAATATTTTGTCTCTATTATTCATATTGCAAATACACTTGAGCAGACAAATCTCTCAGCTAATCCATATTACTTGATCACCAAACTCCTTTTTAGATGAAAAGCCTACATGAGACTCATCTGAGGTATGTAAGAGTATTTTAAATAGTTTTAAGAATCTTTTTGCATATTTTAATCTCATTAGTTACATTGTAAAATTACTGAGTTAGAATGTTAGAAAACACTGAAAGTTTGTCTGAGCAAACATTTTCTCTAGTTTCTGGTAACTGCTTTTCTCAGTTTTCTCTCTCTATCAAATCAGAAAACCAAAGGTTTCTTAAGCCTTTGGCTTTTATGATCCGATTCCCAGTCCTTTATATGCCACAGAAGAACTAAAGCAATCCTTTGCAGAGGGATATTTACTTTGGGACACAAGGATCTTGACAGAACCTCTAGCATTGTCTTCTATCAAATAGAAGGTGCCCAACTACTTGAAGAAGTCAATACACAAATTCATTGCACTGGGTAAATTAATAGCCCTGACAGGTTTTTTCTATTCACCAGAGAGAAGTTTTTGTTTACAGGCAGCCAACTATGCATTTTACTACAATAAAATACAAATACCACATCCAGGCCCTCTCTCTGGTGCTTGCTACAGAAAATCCTGGCCTTGGAACACCAAGGTTAGCTTAAGCCTTCTTAAGACAAACTTCAATCACTGGTAGAACAGGTGATTCAAGGGAGCAGGAATAAGAGGGAGAGAGTAATCAATGTCTGCGAACTGTGACCAAAAGGCTGAGTGTGAAAGTCAATCTCAAGGTCTCAAATAAGAAGCTGGACTTGCACTTAAAAGCCTGTACTTGTTTCTCTGGAAACTTTATCACAACACCTCTTGCTCAACTATGAATTTATTTTTTAATTTATGTAGTTTCCTGGTTTTACAACAAGGAATCTAAATCACCCCTGGTTTTGTAATAAAATCATAGTTTTACTGCAACATGAGCTCAGAAAAATCCTCAAAGTTTATTACCATGTCTCTGGCAGCTGTACAGACAGAAAATGCAGTAAAGAAGTTCATTCCCTATAAATTCTGTTTACAGTTAGTTTGACAAGGTAAATGTTAGTGTTAAAAAATGCCTTTTAAAACTGAAAATAATTTGAAACATCTATTTAGCAGAGATAAAAATTTTAGCCAGATGTGTGCACTTGAAATATCCTGGTTATTTAGTGCTGAGATCTCCATCAGTGCAGAGAATTGGTAACCTTGAAAATCACATTTAACAAGAATGCTAATGATAGTTCATCCTCAACAATCACCACCAACATATGGAGTGGGACACTCTACATACACGCTCAGATACACATCTAAGTGTATATAAACATATAGATAAAAAGAAAAGCATAGATGGAAGTATATATAAATCCTTTTCACAGTAATTTCTCTGTCTTCAAAGCCCTTGCTTTCAGATAACTATCACTATTGCATTTTCTGAAGTCATTTTTAGGAACAACAAAAGCAAAACTTTTTCCTGTATTGAGCAAAATTTCTGTAAATGTGGTTTATGAAAGTTGAACCATAAAATATTTCAAGTGCTTTACCTTCTCTCTACTTAAGGTTCCCTTTCAGGCAAGTTACTCAAACAGAAAAGAGTGAAAAAGTTATTTTGCTTCAAGCAAACTTTTGTAAGTGTATTCTGGTAGGTGTTTTTGATGCGTTTTGTTAGTTTGCATTTTATGTTCACCTCACTTATCAATCCAAAGTTTAGAATGAAATTAGGCTTTCTCATTCTTATCTTTTTTTAATCCTTTGACATGTAAATTCTGAGTTTCTAAAGGCAGACATGCTTATAAACAGTGCATATTCCTCTCTTCAATAATTACTTTTAAACATAAAAAAATATTATTTTTAGAGTGAAAACTTCACTGCAGAAAGTACCCTTAAATATAGTGAATGTTTTCCATGAAAATTGTATAAAAGAAAAGAATTTCATACATGCACCAGCATGCAGAGAGTTTGTCCCAAGCAGTACAAGTCAAAGGACAGCACAACAAACAAGAGCCTTTCAATGTCCTTATTACATTTGGAATGAAGCCTGTGTGTTTAAAATCCAAAAAACAACCGATATAACCCTAGTGAAGAGCTGTAGATCTAGTGTCAGGAATGGCAACTCTACACTCTGGATCAGGTCTGTTTCTCCTCAAAATGCAGAGAAATGGAGTGGCCTCTGAGACAATTTTCAGAGCTGAGGCTTAAGGAGACCAAAATATATTCATAATGGATGACTGCTGCACTTTTCTTGTTTCCATATGTGGTTCCAGCTATTTGTTTTGTGTTTCCATCAGCTCACAACTTCTTGCAATCAGCTGGGAACAGCTGGATTAGAAAATACAATCAAACTGTCTCTCTAACTGCAACACAGGTCATCCTTTTTTTTTCTTTTTTTTTTGCTATCACCATGGATGTTTCACAGAATGAACAGATCAGTCAGCAAGACCTTCCATGAGGTTCCTCATCACTGCAGGGATACTGATTGGGCTCAAAACATTCCTTCCAGCACTGCATGGGGGAGCAGAGACTGCATGTGGTGAAGGGCACAGAGGAGTCACACAGAGGTGTCCTGACACAGCAAACACGTTGCCAGAAAGGTGCTCCAGCTGGTGCCCTTTGGAGACCCTTCTCATGCCAAAATGACATGCAACCTAAGCAGCAAATCCAAAAAGAAAGATCAAACTAAGCTATCACCTCAGTGTGTTTAATGGTAGCAGGTCCCTACTTTGGGATTCTTGGGAAATTTTTCCCAAAGAAAGGCAACTCATTGCCTATTATTCCACATGTGATCTCTTATCCTGTGTTGGAATGAAATAACATGAGAGAGGACAGAAGTGCCTGAATTGTTTGGGATTATCATCTTAGTCCCTGAACGAAAATTCAGCATTGCTGGCAATTGTAAATTCTGTAGCACTTAAAATCCTCCAGTATGCCTGTGAAGTTTAAGACAAAAGTTCAAAATGTGTGGCTCTATTTTTACATTTCAGCATGTTATTAGGAAAGACAACTTTCTTTTAAAAGAAAACTCTTTGGCAATCAGGCCCACTGTTCAGTGTGCACACACTTTCATGTATTTAATGGTGGCAAGCAAAATCCAGGTAAAAACAAAGAAGACAGGTCTTGCTCTCTGCTTGCACAATACTCTTTCTTTAGTGTACTTTACTAGAAAATGCTTATTCTCAAATGTTGTATATGAGATCTATGATTCTAACACTGAAAAAAAAATCAATCTGAAAAAGGAATTTACTGTGTAATTCTTATTATGGATTTCAAATTTAGGTGTTAAATATTTTCAAATAGAGAAAAGCGTTTTGATTTAAAAATGTCCATGTCTCATGTATCATTTCATTATTGTGCCACTGAAATTATTATTACAGCTTTGTAATACAGGTTTATTCACTTCACTAAAACATGCTCATTTTATTTCCCACCTTGTAAAACGCAGCTCCTTAAAGGCCCTGATTAAATGAAAATATATTTTTGTGGTGTTATACTTTGTCAGAAATTACACCAAAGCTCTCTGGTTATCCATACATTAAACAAGAAAAGGTGATATAAAGACCTCTATGCATATTTCTGTCTGAAAACATATGGAAATTAAAAAAGGAGTAAGAACTCCTCACATGAACAGTCATAACTGTGGTTATTGAAATGGGAGTCCAATAGACAAGCCCTTGCCACAGCTAGAAGAAACTACTTCAATAGGAATATTTCACGAGTCAGATCTGTGACACTATATGCCTATATATTTATGCTCTTAAAGAGCTTGTTCAGATATACACATACACTCATAGAATCATAGAATGGTTTGGGTTGGAAGGGATCTTAAAGATCATCCAGTTCTAACCCCTCTGCTGTCTAACACCTTCCACTAGACCAGGTTACTCACAGCCCCACCCAGCCTGGTGGTCTGAAGGAAGCTGCTTGAGCCACAATACAAGAACCATTCTGGAATCCAGAAGTTCTGTATAGTGATGCAAGATAAAAACTCTTCCTATAGCATTCCCACTCACAAAGACACTGCAGGAATACAGTAGGAAAGGCAATGTGGAAACAGCTATACAGTTCACACACCGCGTAGCGCACCACTTGTAACGGGTACCATTTCAGTTTGCCTGGAGATTAAAATATTCATGAGGATGCTGAATATGAAGTATGTTGACATACTTCTCATCTGCTCTCAAAGCACCTCTGCTGTATAACACCTTTCTGAACCGAACTTTAAAACCAGTACTTTTTGCTTCTCCATGTCTTTCATCACTAACTCACTGTACAGTCTGATAGCTGACAGTAGCTTTTGTTAACTGCTAGATGAGGAAATTCAACCTGGTAAGTGAAAGGAGCCACATTTTTTACTCATTCTGCTTTAAAAGGGCTCTAGAGCAATATGCTTTCCTTTCCACGTAACATATGTAAGAGACAACTGTTTCATGGTTTCCGAAGTATGCTACACTGCTCACTCTTTGTATGCTCAAGCACTTACTGAAGACGGAGCAAGGTAAAAAACCTGAAAAAAGGATCAGAGCTGGAGGTGTCTCCATATTCAGTGACAGAAAATACATGGGTAAAAGAATTTTAAGCATGATTTGTAGTTACACTATATTGAGTAGATGTTTGCTCAACATCTGGATAATATATATAAAACAGAGTCTGGCAAAGATATTCTCACATTCAGTGCTCTGAACTGTCAGCAGGGTATATACATTTTGAACAAATTTTCAAGTTTGTGAAGCAGCAACACCAGAAAAGGTCCAGTTTCCTGGACTTATGCTTTAACAGCATAAGACCTTTATGAGGTCAGGGAAATAGTGACACCAGATCAGAGTCTGTGCACCTGGCAGAATCTGAGTAACTAGTACATTTAAACTGTCAGTCACTTGATAAATCTGCTAATTCTGGATCTACAAACCGGAATAAAAACCAGCTACTATCGTCCATTACCACCTCAAAACCATAATTTAAAAGACTTGCTGGCTTGCCTGACAAACAGAACAAAAGCTGTCACTTTGGTGAATAAGAAACATTATTCCACACCCTTTTTGGCTTCATTTCTCAACTGATTAAAAATCAAAATTCAACCAAGGAACAGAAGTGTCCTGTCAACAAGCCTTCACCTATGATGAGATAATCACCAAAGGCGGGAAAAAAAGTAAACAAGTTAATCCCAAAAGGCTACTCAAATTCTAGTTTCCCAAAACTAACCCCGCAATCTGTGCAAGGCCATTGTAAGCAGACAGAAACAGAAGATCAGAGATGCCAAAATGTCACTTTATGGTGTTCTGGGAGGAAAAGAAGTCAATGCTGCCACATAGGTCACCTTTACCCTCCCAGTCAAAGGGAGTCCACAGCCTGCCTCTATGCTGGCAGTAACTCACCTGACCGAGGTTGCTCTAACTCACTGACTACTCTTGTCCAGCTGGGCCTTTCAAGAGGGGCAGGAGTGAGCAGCGCTGTGTATGTTTTGGTGTGGGAGGTGGTGGAAGGTTTGGAGGGTGTGTGTGGGTGGAGGTTGGGGATGTGTGTTTGGGCCCATCGTCCCTGTGCCATGGTCGAGTGGTGGTGTTTCGTGAGGGCAGGAGTGTGGCATCCATCGGGGAAGAGCAGCATTCTTGGGCTTGGAGGTGTCTATGGTCATCCCACCCTGAGAACACCCAATCGTGTCTGATCTTGGAAGCTTGGCTGGGTTGGGCATGGTTAGTACTTGGATGGGAGACCGCTTGGAATACTGGGAGCTGTAGGCTTTTTGCCTCATAAAGAAGTGTCACATCTTTTACCATCGGGGCCTTTCTGGAGGGGCAGGAGCGAGTGGTGCTATGTGTGCCTACAGCCTCTCATACTGAAGAACATCTCTAACACAGCTAAGATGCCAGTAAGTAAAACTGATGGTTGGTAAGGAAACAGAATGTTTTACCTGCTGCATAGTAACACAAAATGTCCCTATTTAAAGGGAATAAAATTTAAAATTCCTTGTTTTTTTGAGCTGCCTTGTTATACCAAAAATTTCAAGATGTAGATGTGTAGACATAATCTCACAACATAATTTTTGTTTGAATCAGTAATTCTGTCTGGTTTTGTGCCTCATGGTGAATTAGTGACCCCAGAGCTACAAAGCTTCCTATTTGCAAATGGGCACCAATCAATTTTGGATGAAAATGTGTAACACCATGAACCCTGACAAGAAGAAAAAAAAAAATTAAAAAACCCCACCAAAAACCAAACACCTCCATGTCCAGTTTTCCTACCTGCAAAAGGACTCCTGTCTTTCAGTCTTCCTCCTTTCTGCTTCTGTTTGTAACTGTCTCTCTTTTTTTTCCCACTCTTGCCCGTTCTCGTGAGTTTTCCCACTCATGTCATGCCAGACACTGTTCACAAACTTCACCCAGAATCTCTTGCTTCATATTGCCTATTTTGCACAACTATTTTTTTGGCTGTCATTGTTTTTTATGATAGTCTAGGGCCAGGTCTTGGGACAAGGGACAATATTTTACTTTCTGTCAAGCATTCTAAAAATCTGTGGACTGCACTTAGATACTAAATATCAACAATACATACTGACAAAGAAAATTGAATTATCTGAGCTGCTATCCTTCCTGGTTGGCTCTTTTTTTTCTATTTCTCTTCCATTGCTTTTTCGGATAGATACCTGCCCTTTTCTTTAGATGCTCTGTCCTATAGCCCTGATTCCACATGATCACAGCCATTCTCCTGAGAATGTTCCTATGAGGGAACAAAAGTGTTTTGTGCAATTGCCATCATGTTAAACATGGTAATCAGTGATGATGATGCAACAGTGTTCAGTTCAGTTCAGTGGTGACAGAATTTCAGGTGAATTACATAAAATGATAAGCCTGTAATCAGTTAAGGAATGGCTGCAATGCACTGACAGTATCTAACTCCAACCCTGGTTTCCTCCATGAACTGAAATTTGTTTGCAACAATTCCAGGCCGACAACCTGACACAATAGGAGAAGCAAGTAGAGTCTTGAAAAAAATCTGTCCAATATGTTGCACTGTAGTAGTGACGTGGCATAAATGTGAGAAAAGGGAGATCTATCAGTGACCAAAAGGAAGTTTCAACAGGCTATGAGCAAATAGGTAAACATCTGTAAAGGGAGTTATAAAACATTACTGCTTGATAGCAGAAAGTGTAAATTAAATCGAGTTCCTAATCAGCCAACACAGAAAGAGCTTAAGCTGCACAAATATCAGTTACTTCTCTGCAGACACAGATTTTACAAAAAGCTGATACATTTTTTCATGGCTCTAAGAGGATCATAGATGCTTATCCTGTCACGGCTATGAACAAAACTGCTCTATTTCCAAAAGCTGTGCCTATCCAATCAAAAATCCTGGCTGTCGATGCCTTTATGGTACTGAATCTATGACCAAGCAAAGTGAATATTGCTGTCAGAGTTCACAAGAGATAGGTTCTACACAACCTTATTTACTTTTTTCCCCATAGACTTGCCCAATGTAAGTATGGAATAGATTTTGCTTGCTTAACTGTTATAGTCATGGAAATAAACAGGTTTTTTAAGGAGAAATGAAGGAAAAATAAAGACATAGTCAGAAAAATAGGCAGTCTGAGTATTTTAGAGACAGAGAGCCTGACATCACTGTTAGGAGACAATACTGTGGCATGTTTTATTACATATAATTTGTGATTACCATTACAGTTTGGATTTTAGATTTCTGTGTACTAGCAAAGGGAAATGAAACACAATAAGACAAACACAAAATACATGGTGACTTACTGCCTATCAGGAATCACTGCAGTTAGGTAGAAAAAGGGCATTAAAAAAAAAAAAAAAAAAAAGAAATGCTTTTTCTAAAGCAATTCTATGTCAGACCTTAAGAAAAAAACCCAAAAACAATAATAAATTTTGCTCAAGGATTACATCTTAGGTTCCCCTCTCATGTAAAAATGGGTCCTCATCCTGCCTCAGGCACCTTCTTGCTACTTGATATGTACCTTTTCTTCTGCTTCTTTCACACTTCTATTAAAGACAGTAGTAGTAGATGGCAGAAGTTGTAGGAATTGAAGCAAACAAGGACTACAGCCTGCTTATTCTTAAAGACAGTCCACTTATCACACTTTTCAGACATTGCATATAATTTGTCATATGGCAACAGTTTTCTCTAATCCTAAAATCAGTTCCTTATATATCCAAGCTAAGTTCTTTGCTGAGTCATTAGCAAGAGCAC
Source organism: Myiozetetes cayanensis (assembly GCF_022539395.1). Classification (NCBI taxonomy): domain Eukaryota; kingdom Metazoa; phylum Chordata; class Aves; order Passeriformes; family Tyrannidae; genus Myiozetetes; species Myiozetetes cayanensis. Next base: position 3,834,616 of record NW_026087555.1, read on the forward strand.
TGGAAGACATAACCTCTTCCTCTCATTCCATATCTAAGCAAACTGTCTCTGAAAGTGTGCTAACATGCAATTTTTAATAATATCACCTTAAAAAACAAAAATCTTTCCAACTTAAATAACTACCTCCACTCAATATTCTGGAGCTCAAATCCACAGAGATACTCAGTCTTTGGTGTACTCATTGGGAGTCTCCCAGCTCCTTAAAATTCACATGCTGGCAATCCAAGATTCCAAATATAACAGCAGAATTTCTATCTTTCTGAAGAATCAAGGCACAGACATAATTAGAACCATAAAAGAGAATGTTCTGTTCCAGATGTACATCTGATCATCTGATGGTGATCAATGGATAACCAGATACATGCAATTAAGTTTTTGGCATTTCAGTGCAGGCATACTAGAAAATCCAAAGAATATTACAATGAGAATGCAAATTGGGAGCTGGGGGAAAAATCCTGCAATGTACACATGAATGAGTGAGGTTTGAAGCTTACTGTGAGTTCAACTTACAGTATTTCAACATCTAAGAACTACCCAAAATGAAATTAAAAATAATCTTGAAATAGTTTAAACCACTTGTTCTCAGAAGAAAAAAAATTGAAAACCACCATGTGTTGCCACAGTATGGGATGATATTAGCACTGGGAAACATCAGAGAATTTGTTTAAATTGACATGCTTATTTCATTAACAATAGAGCAGTAGTTCATAGTACAGACTAACAGTTATTTCCCACATTACTCTTGTAGAACATACTTGTAAAACTCTCCAAAGGTTCCCTCCAAAAACTTTCTCAGGAGTAGGATGTCAAAGCACAATGCAACAGCATGAGAAAGGGAATACTAGCTGAACTAATGGATACAACTGGAAGAATCTTTAACGGAACAGGATAAATCTGCAGGGCCAGCCAACAGGACGTTAAGCACAAAAAGTCTGCAAGATGCAACTGTGTAACTGGAATGGAAGTAAACAAACTCACCACATACGCACAGTTTCGATTCCCAGGAGAGACTGAGGCTAACAAAGCTAACACTGCCACTTCCTTCCGGGCCACTGAAATTCTGGGCATATCTGGTTTACCTCATTTTGCCTCTGAGTGACATAGGTTCTTTGTTCTCCTCTTCTGAGGAAAATTAGTGATCTATCCAATGGAGAGAACACCTCTGATTTTTCAAAGAAACTATGCCAATTTTTACAAGCAAAAATGTTGAACCATACCAAGGAATACAGTATTTCAATTCAGTGGCACAAAGAAACAAAAACCAGCATTACTGGGATACATTCATCTCTCCAGAGTTTTAGTACACCAGTGTCCAGCTAAATGATACAAGTAAGGTTGTGCATTAACTGTAAGACACTGTGATGACCACTATTCTCTCTGGTTTTTCCACTGCCCCATAGGAAAAGTACAGCCTTGGAATTGATTATGGTCAGAAGCATCACCTCCTCTTTGCTTTTATTATTATTCCCATTGCAATATCACTTCAGTCCTTATAGTCAGAACAGGAGTCAATTGTGCTACACAAAACCAACACTGAAGGATAATCTTCATACAAAAGAGCTCAAGTGTTTTTGCAAACTCAAACACCTGATCCTCTTCATCATTTACTGGCGCATTCCACACAGAAGTTAGACCTATCACATTAAAGTCCATTTTTAGGTGGTTCTACTGATTATGTTCACATCTTCATATCTTCATAGACCTGCACCAGAGATCTGTGGAATGAAAGAGGTTTCCCTCTAATAATTGTCTTAGTATGTATACTACATAAATATATGGAGAATTAGAGGAAGTTTTAGCCAAATCCTTAATAAAAAAATTTTCATTACCAGTATCAACATGCAACAGGACACCTCCCTACGTGCACTCCAAGGAGGGTTAGCAACACAGAAAAACCCCTTCCTACTGGACATCTTGTAGTGAACAATGCCAGTCACACTTCTCCTCTGGCCTTTGAACACTATGGGAAGTGGTTGAGTCACCATCCTTGGAGTTATTTAAAAGACGTACAGATGTGGCATTTGAGGACATGCTTTAGTGGCGGACCTGGTAGTGCTGGGTTAATGGTTGGACTCAATGATCTTAAGGGTCTTTTCCAATCTAAATAATTCCATGGCCCTGTGATTACTTTAGGGAAAAAATCAGCAGCTATAAAAGCTGCAACAAGCACCACCATCACAACATGCTGATTTGAAAGAACTCTGCCCTCCTTAAGATTCAATCACCAAATTACAATTAAATCAGCAAAGGACAACCTACAGTTACCTTAGGCAAGATAGCAAGCTGTTTGTTGTTGCAGGTTCTACCTATTACAGGAAACACAAAAAGACTCTGCTACCTCCTTCATGTTTAGGCTCAAAAATATAATCAAACCACTAATTCAAGGCAAAAAACCCACAATGCATTGCCCAATTTACTACTTCAGGAATATATTTACAGTCTCCTCGATATCTGCAGTTGAGGTGTCTTTCTAAATTTATAACACATTCACTGAGAAGCTACCAGTACTCTTCAAAACTATCATAAAACCATAATTCCTGCTCCCATACACCACACTCAATCATTACTCACACAAAAAGTTCCTGCATAAACTAGATAGCATGAAGCACTTCCCAGATAACACTCCCCTGGGCCTAACTAACACTCATTAGACCACATTTCAACATTATGCAGCACAAAACCTTGTCTTTACTTTTAATAAAAAAGCAAGATAAACATCCAGGATTTCAGCTGAAATGCATCATCAGACTCCTTTATTTGATGTTCAGACAACTTTGTTTCCAAAGCTAACATTTTCTCCTAATAATGCACACAGGTAGAGGCACCAACGTGGTCATAAATAAACAAGGCGAAATGTCTTCATAAGCTACTTCTAAGATTTTAATTACTCGTATTCTCAAGTCTGTAAGCAATGTCTTTCCTATCTGCCATAGAAACCTGGACTTCACCCTTTCTTCTATCATAAATTCAAAAATTATCAGAGCCTCTTCAAATTGCTTTTGAAATATTTCTGTACAACATCATTTTTCTAGACATCACAGCATCAAAAACATCACAGGCAACATAAAAAAGTTATAGCTTGCAAACCACAGCAGAAAACCTACAGATCAATTACCTTTCTTCCAGGCTGTCGTGGTTTTGCCCAGTCGGTCAGCCCCTGGGGCTGAGAATGGTTTTGTCCAGGCGAATTTACGGACAAGAAGCCAATTAAAACTCTCAGTAATGCCTTTGCTAATTATGTATTTAAGAAAACGGAAGAGAAGGCTTGTGGCGCAGTTGAAATTAGGGGCAGCAGCCATGTAGAAGAGCAGTGGGCCCAAGGAGGGCCAGGCCTCCTCCTCCCCTGGCTTTGGCCGGGGGGGCAGGTGTAGCACTGAAACTCCCCCCTCTCTCTTATAAGAGAGTGAAGAAAAAAAAAAGGTTTAAAAGACTAAGTGCTTGGACAGAAACTGTGGCAGAAGAATTCCGGTAAAGAGATAACGGAGTGTCCAAGGTCAAAGCTAGCAGCTGGAGGAGAAAGAAGAACTGTGCAAAGGGGGGCTTGTTTCTTCCCCTTTTTTTGCTCTCTCCCTTCAGCAGGGAAAAGACTGAAAAATAAAACCCTGTTACCTGTGAAAATTTTTTGGGGTGAGGAGACCCCCCTGTTACTCGTGGAGGAGCCTACACTGGAATAAATTGATGCATGAGGAAGCTGAGACTTCATGAAAAGGACTGAAAATAAGGCAGAGTCCTGTTGAAAGATTTGTGACCCTGAGGGAAACCCATGCTGGAGCGAGACAGCTCAGGTGGGATATTGGGATTTCAGTGAGAGATCCATGCTACTGGTGCTGGAAATCTGTGACTTTGAAAAAGAGAGAAAACCTTACGCTGGAGCAGAAAACGGCTTGGGTAAGGATGTTGGGATCCATGCATGGGATCCATGCTAGACCCATGCCGAGAAGTCTATCAAGGCCTATTCTCCCATGGGAAGGGACCTCCATAGGGAACAGGGGTGGACTTATAAGCCATTATCCCCTGTAACCCTGTGGAAGAAGATCCATAGTAAGCAAGTGTCCCCTTGCAAGCCTATGGAAGGAAAAACCTTCAGAACCTGGGTAACCCCCTAGCCTCCGGTCTTAGCCCAGGAGGGAGGTAGGCCCAGCCCTGAAGGCTGACACAGAGCGAGAAAGAGAGAGAAGGAGTTCCAGCTGCGACGAGAGTGCTGCAAAGTTATTGAGGAGACCTGGAACTCCAAGAATGGAGAATAAGACTGCTTTTTCCTCGTTGGACTGATATAAAGGGGGGAGAAGTATTTTTCTGTAAATACATAGCACTTTTACTTAAGTAGAATTGTTGTAGATAGAGTTTTTAGTTTTAGTTTGTTAGTAATAAATGTTAATACTATTTTCCCCAAATCAAGTCTCTTTTGTCTGCATAAACCCTCTCTCACCTAATAGTAATTGCGTGGGGAGTGTGAAAGCATACTGACCCAAGGCAAAACCACGACATTTTTTGGTGCAGAATGCGGGCAGAGACTACCCAGAGAGGCAGTGGCTGAGTCAAACCCCGACACAGGCTAAAAGCATTCATTTAAAACACAAAGAAACACCCACCCCAACATTAGCATATTTCTCTTGATTTTATGGAACATGAGAACTCCTCTTCATCCATCATCATCTAAACCATCCACAAATGCAGGCTGAAAGTCCTATCTCAGTCCCCCTTGCAAAATAAAGTAGTTGTCAACTCCCTTCTAACACTGCAGAGGGTATCAGCTACCTCTTCTTGAAGTGGTTTAATTGGCACGTATGTAATTAAACTCAGAAAACTCCATTTCTATCACAGTGTGGTTAAAATCTTGCAAAGTTTTTACAACTACAGCTTGGTCTAATAAACTACAAGCTCTGTTTCAGTTATGCCCCATTGTCATCACACCTGTAACAACATGATAATGATATGCAAACACAACCCATATAGTCTTTCTCACAGATGTCAGTGTAATGTACAGTAAGCAAGGAGCCTACACTCATATTAATAGTATATTTTGTAGGTTAAAGAAGAACTTCCCTGCTCAAGAGATTCCAAGCAGTTATTTATACCTTTCTTTCAGCTGGCAAAAATAATTTTGTGAACATAATTAACACAAAACTCATTGAAAGCTCCCAAAGACTAATTTCCATAGATATCAAATGTACTATGTCTCTATTGCCAATACCATTTTCTCATTGAGTTTATAATTATTTCACATGGGCACAATGACAATTACAAGAATTACACCATACAGTTTTCTCTTTTTCAGATAATTTATTAAATTATCATTTCCTGGAGACGTTAAACCTTAATATCTTTAATGCTTCCATATCAAGAAAATAATTTTGTCTTTGATGTAATTTTCAGAATAACCAAGTGAAACCAAGTCTTCACTTCTTTATAACCGCATTCCCTGCTTCCTGTGCCTGCTTCTGTTCCACAACATAAATTATTTTCCACTGAAAGTCTCCTGTTTATGTTGATACCTATTTATAGAATTGTATGAGAAAGATTGCAGAACTCTGTGGCTTTGCCTACAACCCTGCAACACCCACTTCCAGAGCAGCCTGAAAAACATTAGGTCACTCCTCCACCTTTCTCTGCCTCTACAATTACCTCTTGGTACATCTGGGTTCTTTGCAAAAGAACAAGATAAGCAGGACAAAATAGTTCCCCACCAGAGCAACCAGCACTCCAAAGTAGGTAGATTTTCAGTAATTTTTTTCCTTCTAAAATAAGTGTAAGTTTCTACAGTAGAAACTGATACTATCAAAATTTACTGTGTAAACTTATTACTATGTATTTATTACTATTAGGCAAATAGAAACACACCTCTAGATGTTTTTCATCACGTATTGTTTTCTCTTAGCTAAACTACATATATTTATCTCACAACTGTTTTTTCATTAATAAATCATGTCATTATTGATTCTTCATGCTTTGTTTGTAGATGGTTATTGTATCTCTGGTAAATTATGCCTCACAAAAGGGAGATTACAGTGTAACACAAACTAAGAAAAAATGTTCATTATCTTCCCTGCCTATCATATAATGCTTATATATCTGTATCATCAAACTGTAAAAGTTCTTATAGGGCCTCTCCACACTGCTCAGCCATTTCAGGGGACTTATGTTAACTTTCTCTTGAACTTAGTTATTTTCTGTTTAGATTTTATTTCCTAAGAAATTCTTAATTTTTGCTGTCAACTCACAATATGAGGGAAAAATTCACAGCATGTTATTGATTTTATTTAGCATAACTTCTATGGGGTTTTGCTGCTCATAATTGACCATTACAGCAATTCAGTTGCAGAAAGGTTCAATAAGAACTGATTTTCCTGTAAAGCAAATAGAGAATAGTAAGTAGGAAGAAAAACAATCTGTTGCTATATATGGATTTGGACAAATAGTGGAAAATTATTATTACTAGTTCTCGACTCAGAGTATGCTTCTTTCCCAAAGCTGATTTTAAATTACCACGTAGTCCTTTTGTGTTTGAGATACAAAATAAAGTACTTAAGAATTTAGATAAGTCTCTGGACTTGTGTGGTCTCAAAGCATACCAAACAGTGAAAGTGATAGACTGAAACTAAGCACATGTTGTCAGTGCTGTTACACTGCCAATTACAGTGCCAATGCCAATGAACCATGGAAGTCCATTTGCCACTAGTTTAAAGGAACCTATTGCTTTACCACTGCCTCCACCTGTAAGGTAACACATGGTATATCAAAGCCGGAAAAGAGCAGTGACGGAGATGACAGACGGAATTAAGGCTTCATCTCTGATGAAGTTATAGATAAAAGACTGCTTTAGTTACCCTAATGCGTCATAATTAAACAGCTAACAAATGCCTGCACAAAGACATTTAAACACAAGCCACAGAAATTTAAAAGCCCTGTCTAAAAATAAAGATATAATAACCAACCAGGATATAACAACTTTCGAACATACTAATTTCGAATTCCATAAGCCTTCTGCATTATTTAGGAGAGCTATTGAATTTGTGTCTTTTGTTCCCATTATTTGCATCACTGAAAAATCACTTTTAAGAAATAAAGGAAACATTAGCAGTTACCTCGATTCAAAAAGCTTCCACTCTTAATACTTGAGAATGCTGTGGGATGGGACAAGTTTCTATATTGCTCTCAGTGATTTTTACTGTAGAAAGACTAAAATTACTAGGTTTACTTGGGATTATTATCTGCACTGCCTCTGGAAATAGTGCCACAGTTGTCAATTATGATGAGATCTCCTGCTCTCTTGCTAGTTACATTTTGCAATGTGGAGAAACAAACCTAGTGCTATCATTCTCACCAGCTGGAGAATTTATTAGCAAACGACTGGGCTCCTTCAGCCTCAAGATGTGTTGCCTGACTGTTATTTTTGCAATTTTAGACACAGCAAACTGTGAAGAAATGCAAACCCAAATCTATTTAAAAGCATAAGAGAAACTGCTGATACTTACCAAACTATTCCCTGAGCCCCAGAGCCAATGGGTTTCAAGTTCTGGTAACGTTTGAGAACTGTGAAGGTCGAGTCCCCTACTTCCACACTGTAGAACTGGTTGTCAACTTTGCTTTTGCTCATGTTGTAATGTTTGGCAATATATGACACATCCACTTGTTTCCCAAATCCCTGTTGTACAGAAAAAGGGAAGGGGAGAGGGAGTGGAAAAAAAAACAGAGAAAGCAAGGTTGGTAAAACGTAAGAATACTGATAAAACACTGCCAGCCTAATTTTTCAGTATCTTTTCTGGTCATTTTAGGCTCATTGACATAGATCTACATGAATCCTCGAACACTCTCAAAGACTGTATCAAACCTTCTTTCATGCAGGAAGTCACCGTAAAAAGCCACTGATTAAAGAACACTAGTGAATTCTCCAGCTGATGTTTGTGACATTGTAACTGCTGACTAATGGTCTCTGCTTGTCATTACTGCTGCTTTATGACTAGAGGCTTATGAGTTCATGCAGATTCTGCAGTCTCATTTGTATTGCAAAAAATACCTCATTTTAAAATAAGATGACTTACACCAATGTAAAAGTGGGTCAAGAGACACAGGAATTAGACTCTCCATTGTTGGTCAGACAGAGCAACTAAGCGTATTCACAAGTGCTAAAACTTTCCCTGAGCATAAGAAAGGCATTGAGAACCTTTCAACAGGAGTTGCAAAAGAAACAGAGCAGTTTATGATTCTAACCGTGACCCAACATGGCTCAGAGAACATTCAGAAGGTCTGGAATTCTTCCAAAGTTCTAGATTCCTAAGGATAGGAGAGTTGCTCTCATGATGTAACAAATGCATTAGTACTAACCAAACACCAATTTTTGTGACACAAAACCAAGTTTATTATTGCACTGCAGAGTAGTGCTCCTCCCCAAAATTGTAAAATTAAAAATTACTAATTTTAACAAAATTTTTAAAATTCTTCTAAATTTGCTTAATTCCATTATAACCATTTTATTACTACTACTGAGCTCAATTCCCTTAGGACTATGGAGCAAAGTACACAGGAATTTGAGATAAAAATCAGAATTAGATGCTTTTAACTTAGGATTCTATACGACGATGCTGAGCACAGAATGCAAAAGTTCAATGTTTTACAACACACCTATCCTCAAATAGTTGAAAATTCAGTTATGGAAGTCACGACTTTCCCAAATGCCTTCCACAGAGAAAAGCAAAAATGTGCCTCTATCTGTGCATTTATTTTCAAACATGGCTTTTAAATTTACTTAATTGCTCTACTATAAATTTCTTTCTTTTCCTGCAAAAATCTGAATAATCTGCCTTGTTATGTGTCTATGGATTACTAAGTTGAATTTTGATGGAGCCAGGAAAAAAGTAAAGGTGATTCGGATTGTATTACTCTTTCAATTGAACAGAACATCTTTGCAGTGTTCCACAAAGCTGGTCATTAAAAACAGGTAACTGACCTTGCTGAGAACTTGGATTGTCAGGTTTGCCTTAGGATAGTTAATAATATTTTTCTGTCCACTATCACACTGGAAGGCCCATTGTCACTGGATAGCAGTGCTTCATCCCAATCAATTCATTTAGAGACTTCAAAACACTTTAATAAATGTAGCTCTTCATTCAAACACAAAATCTGATTTCAGAAGACCAGTTAGAAACTTTACATATACTTTTTATTCATATGTGGCAGGGGGAAGGAGGAGGAAAGCCCTGCCCTAACACAGAAAGGGAGAGATTTATGGACACTGACACAGTGGCACATTGAAGCTTACAGACAGTGAAATGAATTTTTCTCATTGCAAGACAAACAGACTGCATCTGATTCACACTGTGTAGTCTTAGTCTTAAAATTTCTTCCATTAGATGAAGAGAGATGCATAAATTTGGCTAGCCCAGATATTCATACCTGGAATTGAGAGGCTTTTTTTTTTAATAATATGCTCCTGACAGACAGGAATTTCACAGCTCCCTCTGGCTAGACACACACATTTGGAGCATGTTTTTTTTCTGATGTCATTATCAGAACAATGCATGAGATATTTAGCATTAACACCCATTACTCTGAAATCAATGTTTATATAAAAAGTGTCATCATAAAAAATGCATTCCTAAGTGAGCCTGACTCATAGCCAGCTCCTCTGGAAGTATAGATACAGAGACTTTTTTAAACACATTTGATAACTATGTTAAGGCTTGGGTGAGCCAGGCCTGCCACAACTTGTTTGTATCCTCACTCCCGAGCTACCTGACAGCTTGTTGTGTAGTAGGGAGCTACATGGGAACAGATATTTTATCCCTTTACATTTAGAATTGTGTGCACATCAAAATTTCTTGTTTTTAAGTTAGTCTAACCGCGTGAATTACTGGCCTCAGGAACCTCATGCTGCCTATAGTGAGATTTCTTAACTATATCAGTTTCAGCAGGTGCTTATTTTAAATCTTAATCAATTAAAACAGCTCAAACCCACCACTTTGTAGTACCTCAGTTATATGGATAATTAGCAAATGTAATTGCTTCAGTCAACAGCAACTAAAGTCATGGGACACAGAAAACCACAACTGGTAAGAACACACAAATATCCTGATGAACAGCTCTCCTCTATGTAACACAGATCATTCCTATAACAATCTGCTCCTAATGGTGTGTGAGTAGAAAAGGTAAAGACTGTTTTATTTTTCATGGAATCGTTTTTTCTTTTGGGATTAATATTTTTCTGTGTACTTAAGAATCTGTGCACCATAAGGTCTTTAACAGAAAACAAAACATAAACACCGAGCATAACTTCGGATTCAGTTTGAAGTTAACTCCAAGCAGAATGCCTCCTCTGAGCGACAAACACTTTAGCTTTGTGAACAGGCTAAACAGTTTCCAGGTCATCTACTAAGTTGCCTCCTCACTTTAAAACGCACACTCCTAAAAAAATACAACCCCCCCCATATTTTCTGATTTTTAACCAAAGCTTAAAGAAGCAAAATGAAGACACAATAAGCCTACTGCTACAGCCCAATGTACTGCTTACATTCATAAGAACAAGGAGATTAATAAGTATCCTTGTCATGATCCTAACTTAAATTAAATCTCTAAATCAATAAATTAACAGCATTATTGAAATAATCACATCTGATCAGATCCCCAAACCAAGATGATACATCAAGAACCATCTCCAAGTTGATACAACAGTCACTTCCTAATGAGGACAAGGAAAAAGCAGTTTTGTTTTATTCTAAAATTAAGGTAAAAAACCTTTTCCCATTAGCAAGGAAATTCATACTCTTTATAAAGCACATCAATGTTAGTTTTAGTTTCAAACCCTGATGAACAGCTTCTTCAAATCCACATAACTCACCTTAAAAAACCTGAACACTACATTTTTGTCTTGTTCTGTTACGTTTTCAGTGCTCTTTCAAACCCCTTCGAGAAGCCTTGGTGTTGGTATAGAAAACATATCCCCTTCCCTCCTCTCCCTGCCCACCATCTACATCACTAAGTTATTTCAGATTCAGGTTTTACTGGATAAATGCTTACAAGTTCTGTACTGGCAGCTTCAGTTAAAGTTTTGATTATCTGGCATCAGAAAGGAACCCAGGGCTAGGAATTTCCAGTATAATAATAATAATGGCCAGTCTTCGCGAGCGAAGATCCGGGGAAGGTCTTTACACCTTCCAGCCTGCGCATTGGATTTTTTTGGTGAGACACAGTGTGCGTGGAACTGAGCCCACCCTTTAATCCTAAGGTTCATCTGCCGGGGCCAAGCGAGCTTGGATGGTGGCAGAGAGGTCCTCAGGACGTAGATGGATTGCCTTTACAGGGCTAACGACCTCCATCTGCCCGGGAGTGACCCTGATCAGGAATCGAACCCGGGCCTTGGAGGTGACCAGCACCGCACCCTTAACCACTAGACCACTATACACCCTTCTGTATAAACACCTAAACCAAAAACTTCTCTCAAATGAGAATGATATTGACAACTTAAGAAACTAGGAACCAGCACTTCATTCAGAATTAGATGGGGGAAGGAAGTTTATAGTAACAATCAGGTTCACTTCTCAGGATATCACAGAAAAGGTGTATAGGTTTCATACAGCAAAGCAAATTCCATCGAGTCAAATTTTCAGGTGAACTTCAAATCAACTTGGGTGAGGTACAGTACTGGGGCCCCAAAGTAATAGTAAACATTGCAGATGTGAAACAAAAGCAAATTTCTCCATTCCTTTCAATTTGAACAAAACACATCATAGTTTTGCAGTCCTTTGCATAATGTGAAAGATTGTTCATCAGAGACAAAGTAAGCATTGGGGTGCCATTTGTTCTTGGTTTCCATAACTATTTAGACAATGGAATTACGTTGCTTCAACACTGACAGGAACTTAACTTTCATTTCACATGTACAAAAATGTAAGCACCATTATTTTGTTTTTTAGACAAAATTGAAAACTTCTAACACACACTCCTACACTCACTTCCCAATGTCATTCTCTTTCCTCCATCCTGAGAAAGTTAAGGGAAAGTGAAGTGAAAGTTTTCCAGCCCTGAAAACAACTATCCTTGTTGGCTCATTTAAACACATCGGCAATGATGTTTGCTTAATATTCAACCAATTGAGAAGGAAAGAAAATAAACTGTCAGGACTCAAACATTTGAGGTGAAGGGAAAAAGATACTCTCACAATTACTAAATGCTTAGTGAGCATACATATTTTTCTTTCAAAGAACAATTATTTAAAAAATCAGTAAACTTAAACAAGTTACTGCCTCACACAGTTACAAATTGTATTCTTTCAATTTTTTCTTTCAGAGCACAGGCAGCAAAAAACCTAAAACGCACAACAGAAAGAAAAGGATGTTATCTTCTATATTACGATGTGAATTGCTTCCTGATATCCCATTTTATTTGTCCATTTCCATCCTACAAAATAACCATATTTATTATATTTCACAGACAGACCTTTCTGAACACCATTCTTTCAATTATTGATGAGCCTAAAATATCACAGTTTCTTATAGTTCAGTATCTCTTCCATTTTTTATTTTAGAGATACAAATCACACTAATGGTGGTTTAACACAAAGTGCTCTTCTTTGCATCTCCAAGACAATAAGTGCTGTCACAGAACTTGTTAGCAGGCATCAGTGGAGGGGAAACTTGATCTCCATGCTGGCATCCTTCCCTGTCTGCCCCCAGGAATACCTACATGGACACCCTTTCCAGGGTGCTAGGATGCAAGGCTACTGAAATCAGCTAAATGACTCCACTTCTGTAATTGCAGGTGAGGAGAAGAATTAGATGGAAGGCTGCCTCCTAATTTGCAGTTGGTACAGTGTCCAAAGACCAGTAGGATGCGATAGAGAGGATGTTCTGAGCCAGCCATCCTGACGGCTCACCATTGGCCCTCACATCTCCACCTCATCTCAGGCAAAGAGATCAGTATAGTATAGGCAAGAGCACATTTCAGAGGTGGATGCTGCCTCTGATTTCCTCAGGATCCAAAAGGATAACATCTTAAAGCTACAATTTAACCTTAAAAGTCAGATGCTGAGATTATACAAATTGAAATTCACAGGTATGGTAAAACCCTCAGTATTCTTGCCAGCTTCAAAAACTTACACAGAGGCAAGACCTGCTCACCTGTGCATATCGGTTAAGGCAACAATGCTATTAATTTATTGGCTATCCTCCCACTTGCACAGCTGTAATTTTCTCACAAGATTCAAGTGCCAGAATTCTGGGATAAACATGCGTTTACTGAGCCCTCTGCTTTGGATTTAATGATCAAAGGTTTTGCTGTGTCAATTTGGATGGCCACAGAAAATGCCACTTGGAAAATACCAAGTATCTTCGCACAGAAAGACCTGCTAAAGTATTTTTAGTCCTGTATTCTGAATATGTCACATTTATGGCAGAAATTATATCTATCTTTCTCACCATAAAGACAGACTTCTCACTTATTCTACTCAAAAGTCCACAGATAGAGATCAAATCTCCTACAGAAAGTAGGTTTTTCATCCTCTCTATGTGTTTGGATGTAATATTACAGGTTTTTATCTTACCAGCCATATCACACCACAGTTCTCCATTCTTTCCCCTCATTCTCATTCTGTAAGGATTGTATTAATCAGCAGTCTTCCTGATTTTAGTGTACTTTGAGTGGGATTTAAACATTAATTCTCTGCCTTCTTTTAATCTCTCTCCAGCAGCCATGCCCTAGACCCCAGACACAATCTACATTCCTTTATGAAGCTTGCCTTTCAAGTAGCCAGGTGAGCCCTGCTAATAACTCAAGCTCAACTGATTAGTCACTGATCTTTATACATTTGCTTTGTTCACTCTATTTTAACACATCATTTGTTTAAATTGAGTGATAAAGACTAATGATGATGTGTAACCAAAGAAATTGCATGTGAATTTACACTCATGATTCACTTTAATTTTCTTCTTAATGTGTATGGCTGAGTTCCTCAATAGCTAATCTCAGTAATTCCACATCCCACTTTGCATTAAAAAAGATTAATTTTTAAATTAGATTTTTAAATTATTTGTTTAAATTAAAAGATTAACTGTAGCAATATGGAAATTCTCTGATACACAAATTGTAATAATAAAGACGTTTTTTAAAGAAAAGAAAATTCAGTACTACTGGTCCAAGTAAAAAAAAAAAAAAAATCACAGAATTGTATTACAAATAAAATAAAGTTACAAATTTAGGAAACTTGAAAATTCTGACAGGCTATACCTCTCTTGATATTGATTAAAAAAAGATACTGAAAGACTAAATGGAAGAAAATAAGAATAAAGCAGTCACTATCCTTTAGGCATAGTTAGCTATTATTAAAATTAGTATTAAAATTAAATGCCCTATTCTACTTACAGTATACTACTCTGCATTCCATTGTGCTTCAATAACAATGTGTAGGGTCCTACAGATAAAACTTGTTGGTGATATTGGCCTTACAGAAGTATAATGAAATTCTATAGGCCTTCTTGCTCTACCTTTCTGTTATGATAGGAAAGCAGAGATCCTTTTCTTCAGCCTTAAAAAAAAAGATGGTTGTTTCCGAACATGAAATGGCTTGCATTGTCCAGTAATTCCACTTAGGTATTTTTATATTGGAAATGGGGTGAAGGGGTGAGGACGTATATATTTACTCTATTTATGCTACTGGGTATTTCTCAGTAAGGGTTTTCCTTTTTCCTTAAGTTGGAAATTCTTAAAATTCTGTTCCTGCTGAATTAGCATTTTATCATACAAAACTAGTATGCTCAGTGGCATCTCAAGAGAAGGAGCCTATCATTATGCATATGCCACTTTCCTTCACAGCCCATAAAGCTATGCCTTTTAGGCCATGAGAGAGAAACTGCCACAAATGTATGTTACAAGAAAAATACACTCCCAGTACTAAAAATAATTGGAGTTCTCCTCAATACTGTACTTCACTACTACACTTCAGCAAAAGTCTTAAGGTTTGTAGAAAGTCTGCAGCGATGAGCAAATTTGAAATGGAAGCAGGACTTGTACGTAATAAACACAAGCCACATGTTCACTCAAAGCTACAGTATTGTGCTCTCCTGCCTAGATACTGTTGGGATAGTTGTCAGTTTTAGACACCTCAAGATATGAGTGGCAATATCTACCTGTTGCTGATTACCATCATTCTGCTGTGACACCGTCATCTTTTGTTAACAGAATCCTATCAATTTACTGATTTAGCACATGGAAATTTCATAAAGGTACAAATGAGCTTTATAGTCAAAGCAGAAGCATTATTAGTAAACCACAGGGCATTTGATTTCCACATTAACATTAAAAAGAATGGAATAGACAACATTACTACCTGGAGACTATCCACAGTCTCTACGTAAAGATCTGGATATTTGGATGAAGTATTACCAGGACAGAGAAATAAACCCCATCCCACCCTACGCAATACAAATGAACAGCACCCGTGACAGCTAAAGTCTTAATGCAACAAAACACTTAATTTAGAGACTGTTTTTGTATATAATGCTAACTTCTATTTGGATCAGTACCTATCTTTATGGAGAGAATAAATTAACATGAAGCTTAAACCAGCTTTTATCTGCAAGAGAATCAATGTGAAGACCTGAAGACCCTGAAAAGCTATTTGTGTGATAAGTGCTTAAAGAATAGAATCCTGTTTCCTACAATATCGGGATAGTATCTCTTTTTGTGTATTTATTGGATGACTCCTCTCTGGGCATCTGCTGCAACCGTTAAAAATGAATCAATTTCATTCAGTGATAAAAATGCATCCAAAATGCTGTTTGATTTCATCACATATATTTTAACAAAAACACTGTGAATAGATGTGGTTCTCTGTGTGCCTCTGAACACCTTTTATCAAGTCATAGTAACAGAAAAGGAATGTCTTCAGTACATCAAGAACCTGGAGTGCAATGACAGAAAGGATTGGCTACACATAGGCACAGATTGACTGATGCCAAGACTAAATGAGAACTGTATGTAAAAGGAAGTGATTTAGAGTACATTTCCTCACTGCATGAACACAGAAACATAGAAATGTTTCTGTACAGCTTTGTTTTGGTTCAAGTAAAATGGAGAGGAAAGTCAGCAGCAGAGCTATGCAAAAAACTCTATTCTGCATAGTGAAAGTAACTTTTTCATCAATAACATCTTTCTCATACAATTTGAGAAAAAACCCTGTTTTGCAGGTTTTGCACTTTTTTTTTTTTTGAACCAAACTGTCAAAACATTACAAAAATACTATGTTTAGCAAAATCCCTTCTCTCAAAAACTGTGGAAGAATTAAGCCAGTTGAACATATAGAACAAAGTAAAGAAGACAAAAAAGAGAAGACAGTTATACAGATAATCAAACTGAATAGCCAAGATTCATCCCAGAACTAATGGTTACTTAGTCCAGAGCCAATCTTCTCAGGAGAACAAGTATTTAGTACTTCAGAATTAAAAAACACAAAGCAAACCTTCCAACACCTGTCACTGTTTTGTGTTAAATGCTTACATACACATAATAGACCTTTCTTATTAAACTTACTTGAACCCCAAATGTAATATAAAATTGAAGAAATAGTGTTCATCATAAAGTAATTTCTAAGAATGCAGCTACATTCTCACCCTCAAAAAGTGAAGAATGTTCCTAATGTCCCCCCAGTTAGTTAGATTACTGGTGTTCCATCAGTGTTCCATCTCACAAAAAACACCCCAAACCCCTCCCCCCGCCAAAAAGAAACCAAAACAAACAAACAAACAAACAAAACTATGAAGAGACAGAATTCAGCACAAAGGACTGTATAGAAGTGAGCAAAAAAGGTCATCTTTCATTCACAAGCAAAAGAATACACATATACGTACATATATGCTAACTAACTCAACAAAGAGATTCAAAAACTGAACAAATCAATAAGCTTTTTTCTTTGCATTACCAGTTTAGTCTCAGCCTTGTAGACTACCATGCATTGTGACCAAGCAATTTCAAAGGTATTGTAGAAATACGGAATTGGCTATTGTGAAGTCTCACCACTCTGGAACCTGCACAGCACATAGAGTTCAATAGGAGACAAGACAAACATCACAATTTTAATTACCCTCCCTACCCTTCCAGTAAAGGTAAACTAAGGGACAGAAAATTACAGTCACAGGCTACAACGTAAAAGGCTCTGTCTCAAAAAATAAAAAAAAAAATAAAAAGAGGTTAAGATAAAATAGTTTAGATTTGCATTTTTCTGTTTGCAAACAAATTATTTTTCACTAAAAAATTACATTAACATTAATCAAGTAAATAGAAAAGTAATTTTCATGATGCATTTTTGCATTTTTTGTATTTATTCCCTTTCTTATAACCAGTTACTCGCAGAAAGCTGCTGAAATTCATTTCTATTTTTAATTTTATTATAGTATGAATTGTAAAAAATGAAGTACAAGTATATACTGTACCTTGTTTTACCTGTAAGGAACACACACCTGACAAAAGGCAATCTTCACATCCAGAGTAGGTTCACCACAATAATACAAGAAATGGCGGCTCATAAATACCTGCAATTAAAGAAAAGTAGACATAGAAATCTTGCCTGCTGATGTGCAAGTACAGTGCAGCTCTAGATACATTTGGATTCTAAAACCAACCTGAGTTGCTACCCAGCTCGTGGACAAGATAAATGTTGGAACGCTGAACTTGTAAACAGGCTTTAAATTCTTTCTGATGCTCACCAAGGTTATGGCCTCAAATATTACTTGGTTACATCTGCAAAATTTTACAGTAACTGATGCCATTACCTCAAAGTTTATCATGTCACTGGTATATTCCTGCATCAACAAAATTTAAAATCAGGTCAACAATGTGGGAATGGAGACAGTTATTGTTATGGGGAGGAAAGAAACAATTCCTAAGTTGAGAAATATTAGGAAAGTTATAGAAAAGACTAATTACATCGTTGTAAAAAATCCATGGCACAACCACTTCATGAATGTAGTTCTGATTCTCATCTAAAGATTATACAACTAAAAAAAGCTACATTAAAAGGCAGTAAAAAGGGTTCAAAGCACAAAAAGATTCCACACATGAAACAACTGCACAGACTGGGAATTTTTTTTAGCCTGTAAAATAACTGAGTGGAAATATGCTGGAGATCCACACAATGAGTGGCATACATAAAAATGAAAACAGGCTCCCATATTTGTTTTAATGAAAAAAATCTGTGGCATCAAGTTAGGTTATCAAAAAACAGACTTAGAATCACCAACAGGAGAGACATCTTTTTGTGCTCCTTTATCACTGTGAAACTCCCTGCCTCATGTTGCTTTGGAAGTCAGAAGTCAACGTAAGTATACTAATGAGATTAGGCAAGTTCACATAAGAAGGAATCTGCTAAAAGCTATTAACCTCAAAAATATCACCCCTGACGGGTGGCCAAGATGGCGGGCGGGCGGCCATGTGCTCGGCAGGCAGCTGGGTGGTGAGGGACTCGCTCCTGCTCCTGCGGCTCGTCGCCGCGCTGCATGCATGGGAGATGCTGCCACACTGATCCATGCAGCCGACCTTCATGGAGAAGCTGCCAGGAGCTGTGCTTTGATGTCAGAGCGGTGGAGCGGTTGGCGAATGGTCGGTGGCCATGCGAGGCCAGGTCACAGGACTGGGTTGCACCGGGTCGGGCCGGGTGGGAGCTGGGAGGGGGCTGGATGGACCTGGGGGTTCCCCAGAACGTCAGGGGGTATGGGTGGATGGTCCGGTTCAGCTGCAGGGGAAATCCCCGAGCCGGGCTGGGTCAGGCCGGGCAAGAGCAGGGGGGAAGGCGGACAGACCTGGGGGGTGGGCAGGGCGGCCTTGTTTGGGCAGTGCAAGGGAGGGTTTGTGGCGGCATGCTGGAGGGGTGAGGTTTGGAGTGGGTAGTGGGTTTCTCTGGGGGCTGGTGGGTTTGGGCTGGGCAGGGCTGTGGATGGTGCCCAAGCCCTAGGTGGATGTGGGGACCTCTTACATGTGTGCCTGCCCTTGCCCAGGGGTATGCCAGGATTGCTCCTCTTCAGGCATTGTCGCAGTGGTGGTGAGATGTGATGGGCTTGGCTTGCCTGTGGCTTCTGCCCAGGAATGTGGTGTGGTTTTGTTGTTGTTGCTTTGGTTGGTTTTTTTGTTTGTTTGTTGCTTCTTTTTTTTTAATTATAGCGTCTTGGAGGGGTGCTCAGGGCAAGGAAATATACCTGGGTTAAACTGTAGGAAGTTGTGAAGGAAAAGTAGGGAGAGAAGGGCTTGTCCAAACTATTTCAGTATGCCCTTATGAGGTTGCGAGCTGTGCTGATGGTGGCATATGCCTCTGGTAGGGTCTCCCATGCCAGACAGGTCAAAACTGAAGGGTCAAATGCGTCCATTGGCAGGATGGGCTCACTAGCCTTCCGGTGGTCATCCTAGGAGAAGGACAACTCTAATTTCAAACCCGGGCAGATGGAGCTCGCTTAGCCCTGTAAGGCCATCCATCCAAGAGAAGGATACTCTAATTAAACCTACATCCTGAGGACCTCACTGTCACCGTCCAAGCTTGCTAGGCCCTGGCAGATGAACCTCAGGAGTAAAGGGTGGGACCAGTTCTGCACAAGTTGAGCCTCACCTAAAAAATCCAGTGCGCAGGCTTGAAGGTTATACCCACACTTGTAAAGCTCTGCAGTGACAGGTGAGGGACGAAACAGCAGGTGATAAGGTGCACTGGAAGCCACAGTCCTAACCCTGCATGCAGGCAGTTCAGGACATTGGTTGCCTGAGTCTGACCCTGGAGATGACAGACTCACTTGGCAGCATCCTGAATGACCAAGCAGCCTTTTTCAAGGAGAGCACTGCTTGCTCCACATGGAGAGGGGCCTAGAAAAGGTGGCCTAACCAAAGCTCATCTCCACCCTTCACCCAGTTGGTAAACCGCAGCCAACAGGCATCTTCTGTTGTGGTCAAATAAAGATTAAGAGTCAAAGGCATACACCTTCAAAGGTGTATTCAAATTAACACTTGCATGCTGGAACATCAGAACCATGCTTGATACTGCAAACAGTGGACGTCCTGAGTGCCACTCTGCTCTAATTGCCCACGAACTGTCACGACTCAACATTGACATTGCTGCTCTCAGTGAAGTTTGCCTCCATGAGGAAGGTAGCCTTAGAGAACATGGTGCCGGTTATACCCAGAACTAAAAGGCATCTCTCAGGAGTTGGTTTCATGATTAAAAACTCTATTGCCTCTAAACTTGAAAATCTGCAGACTGGTCATTCTGATCATATTATCTACCTACGCCTCCCACTACGCAACAAGCAACATGCTGTTCTCTTTAGTATATATGCCCCAACCCTCCAAGTTGACCCTGCAGAAAAAGATAAATTCTACACTGACCTACGCCGTCTTATCCAAAAGGTTCCTGCAGATGATAAGATCATTATTCTTGGTGATTTCAATGCCAGAACAGGAAAGAACTCTGAAACCTGGAAAGGAGTACTAGGTAAGCATGGTGTTGGAAACTGCAATGATAATGGTCACCTTCTGCTAGAGTTTTGTGCGGAGCAGCAGCTTACCATCACCAACACCATCTTTCAGCAGAAAGATAGTTTGAAGACAACCTGGATGCATCCTAGATCCAAGCACTGGCACCTCATTGATTATATCTTGGTCCGACAGAGAGATATCCATGATGTTCGTCACACCCGCGTGATGCCTGGTGCAGAATGCCAAACAGATCATCGCCTTGTGCGCTGTAAACTTAATCTCCACCTTAAGTTCAAACCTAAAAAGAGCGGTATTCCTAGAAGGAGACTTCAAGTTAACAATCTTCAAACAGCTACAGTGAGAGACAGTTTCCAGGCAAATCTTCAATCCAGGCTCGAAGTTCATTCCACAGATCCCTCTCCTGAAGTGCTTTGGCAGTTTATTAAAAATAGCATTCTGCAGTCCTCTGAAGAATCCTTGGGGTTTTCCTTCAAGAAAAACAAGGACTGGTTTGATGAAAACAACCATGAGATCCAGGAATTGTTGAGTAAGCCCACCTTGCTCAGCCATTTTGTCATATAAGAAAAGCAGCCTTTCGACTCGCATGCAGAAACTTCGTCTCATCCAGAACAAGTGGTGAACCAATCTAGCAGAAAAAATCCAATTATGCGCAGATACAGGTGACTACAGGGGATTCTATGAGGCTCTGAAAACAGCCTACGGTCCTACACACCAGGTTCAAAGCCCTTTACTCAGTGCAGATGGTCACGTGCTTCTCACAGGTGAAGTTTCCATTTTGAATTGATGGTCTGAACACTTTCAGACTCTCTTCAGTACTAGTTGTGTAGTTCAAGACTCAGCAATGCAGTACATTTCATAACAACCCGTGAAAACTGAACTGGATACTGCCCCCACCATGGGAGAAACTCTTAAAGCAATACAGCAGGTGAAAATTGGCAAGGTAGCTGGGGTTGACGGAATCCCACCTGAAGTCTGGAAGCATGGTGGCCAAGCACTCCATACTTAGTTTCACGAATTTGTCGTGCGCTGTTGGGAATGAGGTGAACTGCCTTCAGACCTTCGTGACGCTGTCATCGTCACCTTGTACAAGAAGAAAGGAGATAAATCAGACTGCTCAAGTTACTGAGGTATTACTCTGCTCTCCACTGCTGGTAAAATCCTTGCAAGAATTCTTTTAAACAGATTAATACCCGCCATAGCAGAAGAACTTCTACCTGAAAGCCAATGTGGTTTCTGAGCCAACAGAGGTACCACAGACATGGTATTTGTTCTCAGGCAACTGCAAGAGAAGTGTAGGGAACAGAACAAAGGACTCTATGTAACTTTTGTTGATCTCACCAAGGCTTTTGATATTGTGAGCAGAAAAGGTCTGTGGCAGATTTTGGAACGTTTAGGATGTCCCCCCAAGTTCCTCAAAATGATTATCTCGCTTCATGAGGACCAGCGCGGACAAGTCAGATATGGTGATGCACTTTCTGAGCCCTTTCCCATAGCCAGTGGTGTGAAGCAAGGCTGCGTTCTCGCACCAACTTTATTCAGTCTTCTTCAGCATGATGCTCCAAAGGGCCACGGCAGACCTCGATGAAGAAAACAGTATCTACATTCAATATTGTACCAATGGGAGCCTATTCAATCTAAGGCGACTGAGGGCCCACACTAAGACCTTAAATCATCTTGTCCGTGAGTTGCTTTATGCTGATGATGCCGCCCTCGTAGCCCACACAGAAGTAGCTCTGCAGCGTTTAACATCCTGCTTTGCAGAGGCTGCTGAGCTTTTTGGGCTGGAAGTCAGCTTGAAGAAGACAGAAGTTTTGTATCAGCCTGCACCTCAGGAAGTCTCCCATCATCCCCATATCATCGTTGGTGAAACAGAGTTCAAATCAGTCCAGCAGTTTAATTACCTGGGAAGCATCATCTCCTCGGACGGTAAGATTGATGCAGAAATAGACAACAGGTTAGCAAAGACGTACAGAGCGTTTGGTAAACTCCATAAAAGAGTGTGGTGAAACAAACACCTGAAGAAAAGTACAAACATCAGCATTTACAGAGCCATTCTACTGTCTACTCTTTTATATGGATCTGAATCATGGGTCGTTTACCGACACCACTTGCGTCTCTTAGAACGCTTCCATCAGCGCTGCCTCCGTACAATCCTAAACATCCACTGGACTGACTGTGTGACCAACACATCTGTCCTTGAACAGGCAACAGTCACGAGCATTGAGGACATGCTGCTGAGAACAAAGCTGTGCTGGGTAGGGCACGTCTCCAGGATGCAGGACTACTGCCTCCCGAAGATCGTGCTCTATGGGAACTTGCCACTGGTTGCCACAAGAGAGGAGCCCCAAAGAGGAGATACAAGGACTCCCTGAAACAATCCCTCAGCCTTGGCCATATTGATCACCACCACAGGTCTACCTTGGCCTCCAATGGGGAGGCCTGAAGACACACCATCTATATGCTGCTTCCTTTGAGAACACACTCAGGATCACTCTCAAGGAGAAAAGACAATGCAGAATCAGGTCTTGTCGATATCACTTGGGGAGTCTTTCCGCTGTGCCTTCTGCAACCGGACTTGTCTATCTCACATTGGCCTTTTTAGCCATCAGCGCGCTTGTAGCAAGCGTGAGTAGAGCCCTTCCCAAATCTTTGTTCATGAAGCCTAGCCATGCATCACCCTTGACTCAAGACAACTCTGAGTCACAATCTGCCACTATATGCTCACCCCATTTTTAGATTCTTTCATAGGCATCTGATACTGGCCAAGGGACCCTACACTAGGCTAGACAGGCCTCCCTGTGTACCCTCTTACAGCTGTTTTAGCTTAATTCCAGAGTACCACATTCAGCTCTGACTAACCAATTCTTTCCTAGCTGCATTCTAGCATGGACATCAATGGAAAAACAGAACAAAATGAAACAAACAAACAACCTCCCCCCTCCCCCAGTCATGCTATCTAGCTGAAATAGGTATCTATGTCACATGACTTTGGAGCACATCAGTTTTTCTGCATGACTCCAAAAAAACCCACACAAACTGAACACACCAAGCAGAACAACAGAAAACTTTTAACAGTACAATTAAAGAGAAAAGTAACTCTTAAGTAAGATGAAATAAGTAATATATAAGGTCATGTTTTTCTTTTCAATATAAGCTCATTAGA